>NW_019104083.1:158660-159743 GCF_001856785.1 Myzus persicae | reverse complement strand
GTGAGTAAAACGTTTAAGTGTATAAAAATAAAAAATATAAAAATAAAAAAAATAAAAACAACTAAAACCTAGGTATATAAAAACCCTTACAAAAAAAAAAAACGGAACACGTTGGAAATGTTCAGAGTGAGAAAAATACTGCACTAATCGGTGTATGCACTTCATAAAAAAACGTGTCGTTAGATAATAATATAGATATTCATCGCTAGCAAAATTACTACACGTTGTTTCGTATTTATTAAGGTACAAAAATAATGCGTTATCGAAACGGAACGATACCTCTCGAATAATGGGGCCCACTGAATGCAAACGAGATCTCAGCGGAGACCAAAATTGTTATAAAACTTATACAACGAGCACATTTCTCAATAGAAATTGAAGAGTTAAAAAATAATCGTAATGTGTCAGTAAAAAGCAAAATAAATAAGTTAAACCCATTTATAGACGGCAACGGATTTGTGCGCTCAGGTGGTAGGTTGGCAAACGGTGCATCAGTGCGTAACATGTTTCAAAGCGCAGCTAAAAATTGTGTCTCTTTTTATGGGTAATCTGCCCACGCTCCGAGCCGACCGTTTAAGTAGGTGCAGCTTTGAAAACTGTGGAGTGGATTACGCAGGTCCATTCATGTTAAAATGCAGTAACATACGAAACGCAGCGGTTCAAAAAAAATACATATGCGTATTTGTATGTTTTGCAACAAAGGCGGAGCATTGGTATGCGATTTGACTACTGATATGCATTTTTTCCTTTTTTTTTTAAATTATTTTATTATATCAAACTTCACATTAAAATATTCTCTATTGTCTATTACTTTTAAACTTAATTTCAATTTTTTATTTTTTGCGAATTTTTAATGGTTAAAAAACCATGGTTTGACATAGAAATATGTCTTTTCGTAATTTTTTGTTCAACTTGATGACACTATTGAGAGGATGTCTACGCACTATTTGTTTGCTCTTTATGTCCCACGCGCAACAAAGCAAATGTATGTATAGCAGAACCAACCATTATTAAAGTAACAATATATGGTTGGTTCTGATACATTATTTGCTTTGTTGTGCGTGGGATACTGAGAGCAAACAA
>NW_019104083.1:0-157039 GCF_001856785.1 Myzus persicae | reverse complement strand
GGCAGGTTAATGAACATTTTTAACTGAGTTAAGTTAAGTCGATATGAAACATTTCAAAAAGTTTTAAGTTAATAGTTCTCCTTATTTTATTTTTAATTCAATTAAGTTAAAATTGATTTGGAAACTTACAAATAACTAATTTTTTTTACGTACCTACATAAATAGTCAGTTTTCCGTTTTTAAAATAATTATAAAAAGTAAATTTCGATGTAATTCGTAGCATCATTAAAAATAATTTTTACTATATTTATTATTTAATTTTTTTTATAAACAAACTACGCAACTAGGACTTGATTGAAAGTAACTCATTATTTAATAAATGTTTAGCAATAAAAATCAGTTAAGTTTAAAATGTTAAGATATTGAAAATTATATTAAAAAAAGCTGATATGTGGAGGTCGCTCTGCTGTTTATTAGGTTACAAGTGGGTCACTGTAATGGATGGTGTTAAGTTTGAATTCAACAATAAAAAATCATTGTATACGAAAAACGATTCTGAGCGACGACGGTCTGTCAATCTATAATATAACTTAATAATTTATTATATTCGATGATATTATTGTGATTAAAGTAATTTATTTTACTAATAAGTATTAGTACTACTCAGTAGTTTAAATTCATTAAAAAAAAAGTACATTTGAAAAGTCATTGTGGGTATAAAATATAATAATATACTTTAAAAGTTTCAAGTACCAACGAATAATATTTTTAATTTACAACAAAATAACATAAATCATTATTCTTGGCAAATTAATCTTTAATTTAGTTCACATTTGAACATAAAAAATATGTGATAATATTTTTTTGAATTTTTAATAACAGAATAACCTACTTGCTTGAAACGTTGTTTTGAATTTTCAACCCTAACCTACAAAAGTTAAATATTTCAAAAATTTAAATTATAAAATTATTTGTACATTTTAAATGTTTAAATGATGTGAATTTTATTAAAATTTAAACTTTAAATGCTCATTGCAAAAATCATAGGTACCTATGTATTTTAAATGTTTTTTAGCTAATATTGTAAATATCTATGAGGAGCATTTTATTGAATTTTCAAGCTTTTTTCCCCAACAAATGCAATTTTATTAATAATATAGGAAAAAAAACTATATAAAAAAATTCAATATTCAATTTGTTAGTAAACAGCTCAAAACGAGTCAAAATAATTTGAAAATTGTATTAAGTATATGAATTGAAAATATAAACAAATGGTGTGAATTTTAAATATATGCAATTATTGGTTTTTCCATCATAAAAAAATAAGTAAAAATCACAATATGAGAAATGGAGTGAATGTTGTCAAAATGTCAACTTCAAATGCTTATAAAAATTTTAAATTTGACTTTCCGGTAGTTTTTTTTTTTTGATAAAGGTAGACAAACTTATAAGGAATCTTGTACTAAGTTTTAAAAACTTAGATACAAAACGAAACATTTTTATGAATTTCTAACTCAAAATATTTTGCACATTTTCGTGACTTTTACTTATTTTGTCAAAATTCAAGATTCAAAGGCTTATAAAAATTTGTTGTCAAAATTGTATGGTTTATAGAAAACGCCGTTATAAATATTCAGTAAAAATGTCATGTATATCTACGGTACCTATACTACGGTATATTTTTTTGGATTTACATCAAAAACCAAAATCGATTTTGTCAAAAACCGGGTTTCCGTGAAAATGCGCTTTTTTCCTTAATTTTTTGTTTGTTTTTCCTGCCGCTTTTGAAAACTATTAAGAATTTTTTACTTTTGACCCCTCAATGTACCGATACTATTCACATTTTTACCAGAAAAGAAGCTTGTTGAAAAAAATTTAAGCACTTTTACTCTCCCAAAACAACGTGATGACAGAAACAAAAAAAATAAAAAAATCAATTGTAAAATCAATGCATTCATCGCTCCGCTCGGAATCTAAAAAAAGTTAAAAAGTTAAAATCTAGGTTTGAATAACTACAAAATTTTAGAATATTTAAACGCCTGTGTCTATTTATTTCATTACTATTTATTATGTTTTATAAAGATACCTATACTAGTATAAAAGTATATTTTTCATAATCACTCGTACGGGGTGATTACTGGTTAGGATAGTAAGTTTACCACTCTGTGAACATTTTTGTTTTTTAGATACAACTATAATATAATGTCATATTAATATATAATAGGACAATGAAATATATATAACACTAAATAAATTAATAGTGTCCTGTAACTGCTAACTTTGGATTTAAAAAAAATTATAAGTTATAAATTAAAATTAAGTAAGTAATCACTTATAAGTAGTTATAACGGGTATTTCTAAATTAAACAGTATAATGAATGTCTATTTAAAGTACTTAAAAATAGGTTATAATTATAAAATTACCCTACCATCAGGATTCAGGGAGCAGAAAAACGACAACGACGAGCGGCGTTTGTATATTATTTAATCTCTCGTATAATGCATTTTGCTCTCAGAAATAAAATATGTGTCTTCATAGGGATAGCATATTTTTCATGAAATTAAATTTTTATTTGAAGTATACAAAATAAATTTAAGCACCAAAAAAATATGAAACCAAAATTAATTACTTTAAACATCGACGCTTTCTGGCTTCGGCAGAATTCCTGATATTGTGTGTGCACTGGGGAATAAAATATAAATCAGATATACGTCTGAACTTAAGTCTGAAAATAAGGGAGATTTATTATGAAAAAAAAACCGTACGGATCGCTTCATGTTTCTTGTTCGTATCTGCAGCTTTGCTAACTGAAATTTTAGATCGATTGCGTCTTTGCAACTACTTCGACGATCGCCACGGATTTCATTATAATTTATACTACGTCAATATGATAAAACCATAGATGTATAGTATATTACAAATTTGTATATCAAGGAGGTCCGGGTTTGAGAGTTGATCATTAAGATAATGAAATCAGGTATAACAATAACCAAAATAGTTTATAATTTTAAAATTTAAATTACAACAATATATAAAGTACCTATTATTTTAATTTTTAACCGCTTGATGCATATTGGCACATATGATGCTATGGTAAAAACCCGTATTTATACATAATACATTTTGTGAACATAATGTTTTCTTTAACTGGATACACTGTTTAAATGTAAATCTGATGATATCATATCATAAATCTTGGCTCCATTTCGTTATCACTTATTATATTGAATAGTATTATATTTTACAAATATTACGTTTGTTTTTATAATGACTCGTAAACAATTAAAAACTGAAAATATAGAACGGTTTTTGACTTTTGATCCACCAAATGGATCTGAGTTTAATGATTTAAGTGATGAAGACACTGAAATCACAGATGAAAGTTTATTTGATAGTCACCTAAATATAAATGACGATGGTTTATCTGATGATTTGTGTTTTGAACAAGACCAGAACGCATGGAAATTTTATCCAAATTCAAAAATAAAAATATTAAAAATTACGGCAGTAATTATATAATTAAGTTTCGTTAGTCATTATAGAATAATAAACTAAAATTGTTATAATAATTTATGTTTGTTACAATTTATTACAAAAAGGTATAAATTATTTATTTTGATTTTTATTAAGTTTTTTGGTTATGTCTGTAGTATTTAGTTTGTTATTTATGAAAATTGTAATAAATAATTTGATTACAAATTTAAAAATGGTTTTATGTTATGTGGTGTATACTGTATTGAGTGTATTTCAACTACACCAACACCACACTACTGTAATGTAGCACAACCACACATGCACGATGGCACATATGATGCCATGTGTTATTTTTAACATTATTTCATATTAAATTAATCTAATAAAACGAAATGAACGTGTTTACTGTTTAATATTTTATATGTAAAAAATAGAATTTGTATGTGTATTGGTTTATGTTATCCGTGTGCATTTTATTGTTCATTATAATAAAATAGGAGTATATTGGTGTACGCGTGATGCATGAGATTATTTTTATCGATAAACTTCTCGGAATCATTATTCTTATCTACAGGACGACGACGACGAACAAAAAGGATAGGTTGCAGGTAGCTGGAAACCCGCGGGCTGCCGTGCCTCACAATGCGTAACGGCAGTGAATAATTATAATCGTTAATTACTCCACTAAAACGCAACATTTTTGAAAACCCTCTCTTGAAAAGGATCGTGAAAATACGAGAAGAACCTCTATTCCAAATTTAAAGTCCGTAGGTAGTAGTTTTTGAGATACAGTGATCAGTGAGTCAGTGGTATTTGGATTTTATATGTATAGATAACTAATTATTGACTAACATTATCGGACTTTATTTATGCCTAAAACCTGCTGTTATATCCTCTTTCATTTAAAAAAACTGCATGACAATTGGATAAAAAGTTTCGAAGCCAAACCGTAACAAAAATTTCCTCTTTTGCTTGATTTCAGTTTTATAAATATAGATTTGATGTTGATGTATGACGGCGTTACTTTAATTCGCGGTTCGACCACAAGCAGACGTCATTGTAATATTCATATATTACTTAACATTTATAGGTATAAACTAAAAATAAAAATTGTTGAATTTTGCGGGACATAAGAACTCCCGTGTACTGTACTACTGTAGTATGACTAGTATGTACAACACTATTTATATCTATTTAATTGTATAAATATGTTATTATTCTGCGACCTGGATATGCCGTCGTCGTTTGTGCTAGCGTATTATTTTGTGTTGCGCGCTCAGGAACAAAAATATGCCCCTACTTTACCCGGGTAGCAAATTGTCTGTGGCAATCAATTTTAATTTTGAGACTTAAAGACTAATAATTAAAATATGTAAGCCCCAAAAGAATAGGTAATTAAACTTAGTACTTACGTATACATCGACTCTTCGGGTAATATATAGCTGCAAGGCCATATCTTGAGTGCAGTCGCCATATCGAGGAACTTCTTTCTTCATCTAAACCCGAACTGAAAAAATCGAGATTTTTTTATAAAAATTACTTGAGTAGAATGAAATATGTGAGTAAATGTTTATTGTTGCCTTACACATTTCTCTTTTGTTCAATGAAATTATTAGAATTGTGAATCGTCTCCGATGAGTGACAACGATCGGCTTTTGCCATAGATGATAGATATTATAATATAATATGTTGTTATCAGTTTTCGAGTTTTTTAATTCTTTGGATGACACGATACATTTTTTATTTCAGATTCCGAAACAGAGTATTATTCGGAGTGTTTAAATCCATGTACAATTCAGAACACCGAACTCTGCGTATAGGGTATTTAGATACATTACTGTCGAGAGTCCATTTTTTGTCTGGCATCTCACAATATTGTTTTTAGTCTTAACGGTTAAACTATAACTTAATATAAAACTCTAGGCATTATTATGTTATTAAACAATATTATTCTATAACAGTGTGCAGTATTTGCTAAAAAAATGTGTGATTATATTATACTACAACACTAAATTAAAGTCACTGAATTATCTGATTTAATAAAATAGCTTCTTATAAATATATAATAGCAACTCTATTAAGTGTGCATACTGCATACTGTATAATATTTCTGTCAATCATAATAATATACCCGCATATAAAGTAGTTGAAATAGTCATAGATACATGCGTCACAAATTATGACTACAGTGTACTAACAAAACTGAAAACACTCAAAAGCAAAAGCACTATAATAATTAATAGCGTTTGCAATATCTGGAATGGTTAGGTTAGTGGACTTATGTCGTTGTAATGAAAATATGAAATGCCCAGAGTTTAGACGATATTTAACTGAAATAAAAAAACACCACGACGTGCACCGAACTCGTGTAGAAGGTAAAAAAAAATAAAATAGAAATGTAGTGTGTAGAATTTTGTTTTGTGAAAACAAATACACGATTCGATGAATCATACAACACGATACGTAAATTTAGGTATGTGCAAATGTAAAACGGGCTGCTCGTTATCACTTATCACTATTTATTATGGTCACGTGGTTTTAGCGGAAAATTTGTCGCGCCAATTAGATGGTAATTCAAAGGACATTTGAAAATCACTGAACTGGACAGCTGTTATAATAATATATTTACGGGGAAGTTTGTAGATGATGTTTGTCGTCGCCAAGACAGGGTCTATATAGCTAATATATAAGCGTCCATTTAGCTTACCGCCGACCGGATCACACACGCACCTCATATCTGTTGATTTTTGTTTAATAATATCGTTGTTTATTTTTGTTATAATATTGTGTCGTGTGTGAATTATATAATATGTAGATTACGCCGCCGACGAGTCACCGTACATGTTTAGCACGGCCGCCGCAATCCGTTGGCAGTTCGCAAAAGGCGGTTAACACGACTCGCGAAATCATTTTTACGTGCGCGAATCGCCGTAAACCAGTATAAGTGAAATTATTATTTATTCCGTTCCGTATTGCTAATGCGGATCTATAAATTATTATATTCACGGGCGCAAATCGTCAAGTTTTACTATTACGTTTTCAACGGCTCAAATAGCCTCGATTTTGTAATATTTCTAGGCTCTAATCGCCAAAGTTTCTTTTATTATTATACATCTATAGGCGCTAATCGCTGAGTGCATTTTTTGTATTATATATTTTATTATTTGCGTGCTCAAATCGCCGAGCTGTTTTATTATAACCTAACCTTTTTGTTGTCGTGTGTGTCTATTATATTATTTGTTCTTATTTAGGCACGGGTAGAACCTGGCCAGCTCCACAAGCCGTGCGTTTTGTTTATTATTTTTTATATTTATATACTGAGTTGTTGGGCCAAAAGGGCCGTTTATTTATTATTATTGTCATATTGATGGGCCAGAAGGGCCAAATTTTATTATATTTGTGTATTATATAAATTTGTATTGCCCATTATTTAAATCTGTAAGATAATACAGGCCGGTTACCAGCTGCAACCGTGTTACCATTTTATTGAATTACCCTACCATTAGTTTTTAAGCCTACACACACATGCATATGTATACACACCTACACATCCACCACACACTAGCTCTCTCGAGATTTGCTCGGCGATCCCGTCCACCACTCTTGAGTCGCTACACACACATACACACAAATACGGGGACCTATCGATTCCGCCAATGTAGCATCGACTCCGCCAGTAAAGGGAGTCTAAAAACAACCTATCGATTCCGCCACCTACCAATTTCTACCTCGACCTGGCAACTGCTGCTGTCAACCTGTTTCTGTTATAATAATAATAATATATTTAAAAAATAATTAAATAATTAATTTAAACATTAAAAATTAAATTAATAATCAGTATAATAATTAATACAATACAATATAAAATAATACAATTAATTTAGTCAAATATAGTTTTAAGTTATACAATGATATTTTTACAGTATGATGGATTCCAAACTAATCCAATGTGAATTAATATATATATAAAATAATACAATATAGTTAAATAAATAAAATTTTATAATAATAATAATATAGGTATCTACAATAAGTCAATATTGAATTTTTATGTAAATTAATATAAGATTATTTTTTCCCTGGCGGAATCGATAAGTCGTTTTTAGACTACCTGCACTGGTGGAATCGATAAGCCTTATTCCCAAGTATAAAAAGGTCTGGCGGAATCGATGAAACCCCACAAATACACAGGTCGGTCGGTGTGTAAGCAAGCGTGGAGAAGCGGCGACCAGTCAAACGGGCTATTATTGTCCCGTGCCTGGCGCGTACAATGTTTATATGTTCAAAATAGGTAATTTAAATTGTCTTACATTTTTCGCATAAACATACTGTGCTCCTGGCGCGGGGCGTCGAGTATGGGGAAAATAAGTACATTAGTGCAATGTTCAATACTGTCCTTAATGTATTACATTTTAGCTCATCGCAAGTATGGAGTATATAGCTATTTGCTTGTAGTTGGCCGGGAGAAAGTGGCTGTGCACAATTCAAAACGGGTCGTACAGTCGTACCCCGCAGCAATCACTCAAACCCAGATGAGGGAACGATGAAAATAATAGGTACCCGTTACGTTGTGGTTGTGCTGCCGGCTGGTGTGCTTCTATTCGATTATTTCAGAAGATGCATATCCTGTGTTAAATCGTCATCGCTTACATCGCAAATCGCAATCGATGTAGGTATGTCAATATATCGTGCATTTTTTAGTGCTGCCCGTGCCTCTTGATTCTTGTAATCGGGTGGCTAACATAACGGGTGTTGTTATGTGATCATGTAATACTGTTACTAAATCAATATTGTGCAACAATATACAAATCATAGAATTATAATGTCAATATTCTATATATTATTTTAAATTTAAATAAGAAAGGCCTCAGCATTGTAAAGTCGGCTGCAGAATCTTTTGGTCCGACGCGGCATCGTATGGACGTCCACAGCATACTTTGGTCTACTGCGGAGCTGCAGTCAGCCATAACATCCTATATAGTCAGCCGCAGAATCTTGTGTCTAAAAAATAACTCTATATTTAGACGAAATGTCGCTTAATGTTTATACAAGCAATTCAAAGCACCATAACATTTTCGAAATTTTGGACTCGCTTTAAGCTATTTATAAACATGAAAAAAATGTCGAATTTTTTAATTATTAAGCATTCAAAGTTTAAATTTTGACAACATTTATTAATTTAAAAATTAAAAATGTATAAAACAACTTGTATAGCTTAAGATTGAAAAACTAATACAAGGTTGCACTTAAGTAGTCAATTCTATAACAAAAAGTCTCAATAATTATTGGACCAGTTCGACTTGTAAGTGCTCGATACTTCGACCCGGTGTCGAGAGGGCAATACCATGTGAAGGTCTACCTTATTCCATTGACAAACTGCGCTGTGCTTAGTCCAGTTGCGAACCTGTCGATCTATATCCGGCCAACAAAAATGATATAAGCTTATTAAAATTTCTCGTCTCCCAGATGATTGCGAATGATTCTAATCCTAATTTATTATTATAATGTACGTATAATATATACATATGTCTACGGAAAGACACACACGCACACACACACACTGGCACGCATGCAGAAGCGTACCACCGATCGTCACCAAAAGTGTGGACTATAGGTTCCGAGCACAACCCTTTGGAAAAGACGCGGCCTACGAAATTTCAATCAAAACCGAACCGGCATTATATTTTTAATATGACTTGTATATAATATCATGTGTATGGCCAATGAGTAATAGCGGGGCGGCCTACAAACAGGTGTTGCAACCGTACGTAATTCGCATTGTGAAAATCCGCCACAAAAGCTTTCGTTCCGCGCTCGATTCGATACGCATCTACGTTCACCGCACACTCGTATAACAATATATGATACGTATAAAGGCCAAGTTAGCCCCTAAAAATTATACTGCTACCCGCGGGCCCCGCAGGGGTGGTCAGAGTGTGGGCCGTGTGCTTGTGCACCCCGGAACGCGTCCCCGTCCGTTTTGGGCGCACTGGGGATGTCCCCTCCCCTCGTACGTTTCGTATTATTAGCCGCAGACCAAAATCGCGACCCCAGCCGGTCACCCTCTCTCCACTCGCTCTTGCCCGTTCAATATCCTATTAGCGCACGATCCGGAAAATCCGAAAGGGTTCCGGTCGTCGGCTGGTTTGTCTTCGGCGGCGATATATTATTATATTATATTATGGTATATATATTATATATATATATATATTTTGTTACACTAAATCAAGATTACTATCTAATGTGATATTATTATTCTATCGACGAACCCGTCACGCGTGCAGTTTCCAGTGTCCGAACCACGGTTATCTAGATAACCGTGGTCCGAACATACGATTTTTTGGCTTTTAATTAAATAACAATTTTACACGGTGTCACCTTTAAAACTTTAAGCAATTATATATTAAAATAAAAAAAAAAATACGAATCATGTATGTACCTATTGTACGTACATCATTTGACCAAGAACACCGATCAGAATAGAGCTCTTAAAATGTTATAAATTATAATACTTTTGGTGGGATGCCTAATGAATACTTATCGCGAATTATCGTTATATTATTATGACCGGTTGTATATTATGCTGTTGTTTTTAGATTTGATGTATAATTTATTAATTTTTAATAGCTTTATGCCTTTATCCTTCCTTTCATTTCCACTGGAAGTTTAGACATTGGATTTCAATTCTGTTTGAAGATTAATTTTTTTTAATGTACCTAAATAAGTTCTTTAAATTTAAGACCAATAAAAAAACCTTCAAGATTATTAATAACAATTAATTAGTACTTTATACAAATATAATTGTGCTAATTTGGTGTTTTTGCACAAGCTGGTTAACGGACTTGTAGATACTCCCTCTCCTCTTTCTTTTATACATTTTAAAGTTTCTTCTCGCTCAAATAGGTCTAATTTTTCATTTTTGTTTCATTCCACAACACCAACTATGGTAGAATTAATCCTATTCACCGTATGGTGTGCATGGGCAACGAGCACCTATACGCTTCTTAAAATGTTTTTATTAATAATTGTACTGCAATCTGTTTCCTACCATTATTCATTTTTTTTCCTGTTTACTTTAATGATTATGTTATATTGTTCATATTTATTTATTACTAATTGTATTGTTCTATTGGGCTCCAAGCCCGTTAATAAATAAATAAATAATAATTAGATAAATAATGTGTAAAATATTTTTTTTTTATTTATCATTTGAATTTCGCTGCAACTGAAAACAGACATAACATTAACTTATTAGGATGTCAGAACACTATTTGTTTTCTTTCTCTAACAAACTCGCAACATATCAAATTTACGTTCAGCAGAACCAACTTCTGTGTCGTTAATTGCAGTCTTAAAGTGAAATAGTGAATTCACGTAAATATTATGAAACTTTAAGCTAAGTATAAATTACCTGTGCCATTTACGACGGTTATTTTATACTTTTTTAATTTATACGTGTGTTATGAGCGTGTAAAATATTACGATAAATTAAAAAATGCTTTTACATTGCCCACATAAATTAAAACATCGTAGAAAATCGTTTGAATATGACCAATTTTAACAAGCTATTGTTATTTTTATTATGTTTGTTTTAAGCAAAAAAATTGAAAATCGATGTTTCTGTAGAAAATTTTCTTTTAACTAACAAAAAAAAAAAAATTAAATTTTACCATAAAATTATGTATTGCATACAATGACAATATCTTCTGGTACAACTGAATTTTTCCACTTTTAAAGAGTTAATTAGGCCTTGCTTGTGCTATAATACGTTTTACAACACAGAGGTACATTAAAACCCACATTTTTTTATTGAAGTAAGTTTTCCTATTATACGAAAGGATGTTTCTATAGTATTATATTATATTGCGATTTATGTGCAATGATTAATACCAATTCAGAATGATCCGATGTTTTCAATTATATTATTCAATCGTTTTGCTTACACCGCTTTTCGAAACAAATTCACACCATCACCGCAACGTCCGCAACTACGCACAAGTGCCAAGTGTTTTGAAATCCATCGACTCTGGACTCCTGACTTTGGCTATTATAATAGTATGTTATTAATATTATGATACCATGACGTCTCCTCTTTCATGTACTCATGTACATATACGCGTTGTGTTTGGGTGTTATGAGCGCGGCACGTGCACCGCCGTGGTCGGTCCACGTGCCGCGGTCTAATCCTCGTGGCCCATGAAGTCACTGTAAGTGTAATAATAATAATTATTATTATTATATTAGGAATCATGTCTGTCCGTTTACTTGTTGAATGCAGAAACACTTGTAAATGTTTTAAATATTGTTTACCATCAACCCAGTCTAATATACTCATTACTCACAGTGAGTAACTAACTGACATATACTGCACTACTGCAGCCACACTGTCTCGACTGCAAGTGATCTACCATTTGAACACCATGTATGCCACTCCGAACTTTTCTTTTCTCTAAGCTTTTTTATTTATGAATTTTTCTAAGTATGTAGGCCAAAATTAGTATGTTTATCAATTTTTTGTTTAAACTGTGCGTCAACTTATTAATAAATAATTGTAAAAAGTAAAAATTGTCTAAGTGTGATAAGTACTAGACTAAATATTATTAAATCTAGCTATTTTTGTTATTTTATGTCAAACCATTATTAAGAACTATTTTCCTTAATACTTTTATAAAGTTTAATAGCTCAAAAACTATCTACTCGTTTGAATCTCAAATTTCATATGCGTCAAAAAAATATGTACTTAAAGTCTTAAAATAATACTATAATCAAATCTAAGTATTTAAAAATATAGCCTTATAAAATATACAAATGGGACAAGCATTCTGCTTGAGGTGAATTACTCTTTTAACTATAGGTACCTACTTAAAATTCGACACCAATTTTTTAGATCTTCGGTAATAATCTACTAATTTACTATCACAATTTAATATCAGTTATACAATTATAATTTATAATCATATAATATGAGGTATCAATATACATTTGTGTTAGATGGACTATCCATCGACCATCGGATTCACGTTCAAAAAAGAAATCGCATAATAGACCCTATAACGATTCAGTAAAACAGAGAAATTATTCATTGTACAACATAAGGCAACCACTATAGTCCATGGGTATCTAAATATATTTCTTTCCATTTTTCAGAAACGTATCAATAAAATATTTCCTAAATATTTAAAGCTGTCAAATATATTTACTCTTGATGTAATTAAATCAATAACGATCCGATTTATTTTACATTTGTGTTTTTGCAATAGAAATATAGTATTACAACTTTTCTTTTAGATTATCGTATTATCTACGTGTTTTCTGTTAAATATTGTAATTATATTTCTATCCAAGCAGAAAATTTAATAAAAGCAAAAATATGGATTTTCGTCTCGTCAAATGCACTTATCGTAGGCGACTAGGTATATATGATTAATATCATCGAAAGTGATTAAAAACCATGTGATTCTTATCGAGTGGTCTTATCGCCCACGTGCCGGGGTGGAAGTGTTTTCAGACCTTTTAATTGAGTAATCCGTACACAAAGGTACAGGTGGTTTTTTTCTGGCCCATAGGTCCGAGGGGTGAGACGCCCGAATGCATAACAAGTGGGATCGAGCTGTGGTATAATACGTATGTATAATACGCGAAATATAAAAGGGGATTTTTTTTTATACTCACATATAATATTGTATATACATTTCGGATGGATGCAAATCGCATTTAAATAAAAGTTTGTTACGACCGACGATACAACCGTGCAGCTGCATCTCGCCGTCCGGCCAGAGACCCCGCCGACAGACTGCAATATCGCCGCGCCACATTTCAATCAAACATTCAAACATATTATTAATATTATGCATAATAATATGTACAATATTATGGTATAGTAATATATGCCATTCGTATTATTTGACGTACGCCCGTATGATGTGTATTAAATATTATACTCAGGCACGGGGGATTTTTCTTCAAGCCGAAAAAGTCACAAAAAAACCGACGAATGTGATTATACGAACCGCGGGGATGACGATATCGTCAAATAATAGTTTATTGTATAATATCCAAACATTTCCAGTTATCTTTTTCTATGACGTATTTTCGTTGGCTTTCCGAATCGAAAACGAATTCCTGTTTCCGGAAACCGATGCAAGTTTACAATAATAATAATAATAATAATAATAATAATAATAATAATATACGATGTACATTATACCGCTCCGAACAACTACGGTCTATTATATTGATTCAGCCGTTCGTCTGTACAGTGATGAGGGACGCTTCGATTGGACTGGGGAGCACAAAATATAATGTGTACGGCCAACGGCGTATTGTTTATCATGCGATGGGTCTCTAATAGCACTTGGATTGCAATATTGTAACGCGTGCTAAAACAACTATATACGCACAAAAGGGCTACAGTGCAACGTACTATAAATGTAATAATAAGTGTGTAACTTCAGAACTTTTTCACTCCAGTTCCAGGTGTCCTAATATTTGCTCTGAATATGAGTAAATGCTAGTCCGGTGACATATTATTCTCTCTCTCTGCTGTGTGTGTGTGTGTGTGTGCGTGTGTGTATGTATGCTCGCGCTATGATAATAATATTCGTTTTAGAGACTGCAACAGACCAACAGAGCGGTCGTGGCGTGTCATAATACTATATGATTGGCTCGATTTTATTCGTATCTGTAAGTGTATGTGCGGAGACGATGCGTACAGCTATTATAATGCTTCTCTTTTAATATTTCATCGTCAAAATCATTTTTCGGCGGAGTAAAACTAAATCGAAAAATATCGATGTTGCATGGGAACAGATGAACAGGTAGTACACTGCATATAGGCGCACCTAAAGTACAACAGGATATAATGGCTACCAGATATTCGCTTATGTTGGACGTTGGTAAACATCTAGAATCGACGGAAGATAATATAAAACGGTTGCGGTATATACACCGGTCTACATAATATTATATAGGTATATATAATGATTAATAATACATTGTATTGGTGTTGGGTATAGGTTTACCATTATTGTGCTTTGAACAATTATTTATGAATATAAACGACTGTTTTTCTAAGTTAATGACGTGAAAGAATTGATATTTTTCTAACATTTATTATTATTATTTTTTTTTTTTTTACTTTCACTAAATCCCTGCCCTTCGTCGCGTATATCCGGTTTCCGGGCGTATATAAACCCTCTAGCCACACAAGGATTTTAAATGCGTGTTCAGCAGCTGTAACAATCGCGTAAAAACTTTTGTCCGTGCTTAAATCCGTTCCGTAAACATTGGTTATGGTTAATCCTCGTTCGAGCACTTGAGCATTACAATTCGCCGCCAGCAACCCTTTCAGGTCTTTTGAACTACCCTGCCAGCAACGATTCTTCGCCGAAACCGTATATGTGTTCTTATATACATTATTATTATTATACATATAGATCTTTATTGATGAATTCTGATGACATGTCTGCTTTACGATTGCAATTGTTAAGCGATTGAGTTTTATATATATATATCCCTTCCTCGTCGACACAGTTTTTGGGGCAGGGGTTAATTGTTTCGAACTAAGACTTTCCGTTTAACAATCAGTTTTTATTTTTTAGGGTGGATTTTTAAAACGAATTATAAACTATATGTAATGAATATGAAATATAATCGTGGATTTATGTAAGGCGTATACAAGGTAGCTGGTATATATATTATGTATTTAACTTTATACAGTTATTGTACATTGATGATTATTATTAATTATAAGAAGCACGACATTCTGCAATAACACGTTGAATACATAATCATCAAATTAAATATCAATTAATTTTCCTATTTATATAAATAAAATGCAAACACAACATTTTACCAATCAGAATAATAATGACGACTTGTGTTGACACTATCGATTAAAAAAAAATAAAGTATTTTAAATTGTAATGCAACAAATAAATGGTTATATAATTTGATATTGTCATTTGTCTGCGATTTGAACTATAAAACGTGTATTATTGTTTACTGAAAATCATTTTAAATGCTTTAATTTCAAATTGTGAATATTGGAATATTGTCATTAACTAATATAACAAAAATATGATTACAGTATACAAAGAATAGAATATAAAAACAATTTATAATAGCGTATTAAAAAAAAATTGTAGTAATTTATTACGATGAAAGTTGTCGAGTTATTAATACCTTGAATCGAACGTACCGAACACGTAGTGGTGTCGGTCCTCGAAGCGAATAGATACTTGTAACTTGTAAGTAGTAGGTAGGCCTATCCATCATTAATTAAACACTTTTCTCCGTTGTTACTAAGTATTACTTTGAGCACTTCTGCATCAGGAACTTAAAAAGTGCTTACGAATAAAGTAAGAAATGTAAAGTGCACATGTTCCATCATGCATCGGCGGGGTGGTGGGATCAGCGGTACTACTGGAACCAAGCTTACCGATTTAGTCACAAGTCTCGGTTGAACAAATTATGCCAAATGCAGATTAATGGAAATGTGACTATATAGGTAGGTACATTGCTACTACGTTCCCGAAACTTTGCCATTCCGTAAGTTCCGGCGTCCGATCGGAGCTATAGTGGTCCATTCCAATGATGTGAAAACAATTCGTCGTTACTTCTCTTGCACATAAAAACGTGTTCATTAGAAAAAATAATAAACCATAAACGTAATACGTAAATGAAATAAAAACGTGCCAGAAAACAATTTTTATAAATAAACTATCATCATCGTAAAATCGATACATTCATCTGTTCATCTGTCCTCTCAGAATCTAAAATATGAACTAAAATAGAAATGAATAATGACTATCATATGAGCATGCCGATTATTTCTAATGTTCATGACGATTTTTTTCTTTCATATTTTTTGTTATTCAATAATTTTAGAAAGATTTTTGTTTAATACTGATGATCCAACAAGTATGCTCACCCCTTTTTTCTTTAATAATGAAGTTTTTCTAAATCTGATTTTTGGAATCTTTAAATATACTCAAAGACCATATTTTCATATTCTTGAGATTTTTTTACCACTTAAAGAAAGTCCTGTGGCGATACGAACTTTTATTTTTCAAATGGGAACCCAACTTTTTTTCTGTAAATTATTTGGTGGATAATTTTTTTGAGAATTTCGATGTATTGAAATCAAAATTCTAACGAGTAGTTCTCTAGTTATTACGCCTTTTTGTGCTAAGGATATTATAGTTTATAATAGGGAAAAAGGATATGCTTATACAGTATAGTGTATACGTTATTATCTATAGTTTATGCTCTATACTGTATACACATAATATAAAATAATACGTCATTTTATACTTATTTAGTCAAACACTTAGGTAAATAGCAAGTAAAACCCTTCTTGATGTATTTAGTTATGTTTCTTATTCCATGTGCAGAACTGTATAAGCATATCTCTATTATAGACTATTATCCTTAGTAAAAACTGCCCAATAACTAGAAAACCACTCGTTCGAATTTTGATTTCGATACATCAAAATTCTCAAAAAAATTATCCTCTAAGTAATTTAAAGAAAAAAAGTGGGGTTCTCATTTCAAAAACAAAGGTTCGTATCGCCACAGGACACCTCTTAAGTGACACAAAAAATCTCAAGAATATGAAAATATGGTCTTTGAGTATATTTAAAGATTCAAAAAATCAGATTTTGAAAAACTTCATTATTAAAGAAAAAAGAGGGGTGAGCATACTTGTTTGATCACCCTGTATAGAAAACTATCCCGAAGTACTCGTAGTATATGAATTAACTATATCCCACTCGCGACGTACTAAAAAAACCATCAAGACTCTAATTTGATTGGCGACCTGAAATTCATTCCGTTCGCTAACCCTTTTGGATGTTTTATCTAAAAATCTAAAATGGTTTTTAATTCCAAAGTTCATAATTTTAATTTTTTTTACGTAACATTTCTTTGTTAGCGTATTCAATTTTACTTAAAATCCCGATTTCCCCATAGGCTTATCTGCCCATATTTGCGAGGATGCGTAAAAATTATCATTGTACATTTTATTTATTTTAGTTAAGGATAAAATATATATTGTAGTTCATTGATGATACAAAAATTGATAATACCTAATATAGAAACCTAAGAAACAAAGCTTTAGTACACTGTTCCGTCAAAAGTCACTTCCGTAGAATAGACTATACGGATTGGGTAGAACACAAAATTAGACTTTTCGTCAGCGGGACGACAGAGAGGATCTTTACATCCATAATATATTGTATATATATTCGCATTGTATTATAATTTAATAAATAATAACAAATCTCCTAACCGGGCATCTACGCGTACATGACATGCAACGCGTGTTACCGCATCATATCGCGAGTGTGTAAAATCGTAAGCGGTCGGTGTGTATGTAGATAGGGTGGCGGTGTGTGGTCGCTCATGCGTGCATCAGCCAGCTATGTATATATATATAATATTATTAAGGGGAGTCGATCAGTTTCATTATATATCATATTAAACCGAGCGCGGTTGTCACCACACACACGCGCGTGTGTGTGTTTGTGTGTATGTGTATATACTTACATATTTTAATATGTATATATTCGAGCAGAAATCGGTTCAATGGAAATCTAATTGCGGGCATTATAATATATTATGCGATGAGTCTGAGCGCGGGGACAAACCTGAGGGATTTTCAAAAAACTAGCCGTCCGCGACCCCTACTACACATCGTATTATATTATTGTGCCGAATATATATATATATAAACTCTTGTACATAGGGTCGCTCTGTATACGTATATATAATAATGATATACTCGAATGTGGCGCGCGCATTATGTTTTTTTGGGTTTTGTATTTTCCTATTATCATTTTTTTTAACAACCCCTCCACTATTTTATAGTGGTGAGGACGCGCGTCGTGTACAACAATCACATAATAGCCATGGCGTGTTCCGTCAGACGTGAAAGGATTTACACCTATGCCGGACTTGCGGAACACTTGTCGATCGCCAAAATCACCGGCGGGGCGTGCTGTATAGTGTTTGAACCGTCGAGTGCTATATACGTCGATGACCGATTTGATATGACATAATATACGCATTAAAATATATACCCTACATATGTGTGACTAGACAAACCCATTGACGATGCAGATGGTCTTCTCTCTGTTGTCGAATTGATTTTTTTTTTGAAGACCACTTGTCGACATCTATCAATGCATGGCGTAATTAATACCGTATTATATTACATTATATACGAATGTAAAGTGTATATAAATATAATATTATAATATAGGTACCTATATATATAGATGATGATCTATAGGGTCCATAATTCGTATCATCGTCGTAACTCTTACGACCGGATGAAACTACCAGGCTTTGAGGACGCCATTGAATTATACGTATAGGTACATTACCTACTATGTATATGGTTATTTGTATAATTATACCTATTATAAATGCATATTCTACCGTTGCCTATTACACAAACGCTTATTTAAATCATTTATGGTTTTAAAAAACATATAGGTTTCCATCATTATAATATGAAAAAAACAGTAGTTTTGCGACTATAAGACACTTGTGTAATTAGATAGATTTTGTTATGGAAAAATTATACATCTGGTATAAATACAAAATCAATAATAATAAACTATACATTATACAAGTATAAAAAAAAAGGTGGAAACAAATATAAAGGTTTATAGAATTTAATTCTTCATCATATAGGTATCCATACTTCTATATTTATGTGGTAACTTTCTTCATATTCATAGTATAAAATAATGTTCAAATACCTATTGAAATATAATCATTTATTAAAATTAAGAAACTATGCAGTAATTTGAAGTAGACGAAATAGCACCCCTACAATTTTTATAGCCCCGTCCCCCCCCCCAAAAAAAATACGAATGACTCCACTATATAAGGTAGGTATATATTATATTTAACAGCGGCTCTATGGTACTCGTCAAATGTCCACAGTTGTGACGAATACTTCATGAACACATAATGTCACGAGTACAAAATCATAGAGTTTATGTGAAGTTAAAAAAAACTATTTTGTTACTTTATAGATTCAACACGTTTCGATTTCAAAAATTGTTGAAAGACGAGGTTCAATGGTGGATTTTAAGGTTGTAAAAACATATAATTATTTTCTAATAAAGTTATTGAAATTTGAATTCGACATTTTATTTTAATATAATGTAGATTATGTTCGTACAAAGACATTAAGTATAACAATAAATAAATGATAATTTTCTAATATCAAATACCTAAAAAATGTTAGAATTAACAATATTGTTAGGCCCCTCCCCCAGAAAAAATGTTGAAAATACGCCATTGCGGCTAACCTCTGCGGAGTGGTGTCTCCTGGGTCAAGCTAAAGAGGGTCAACTCGAAGAACTAAAAAATATTTGTTGGACTCAATTCCTATATTTTAAATAAATCTATTGAATTACAGTCCACCGATTGGAAAACACAGACTTAAACTTATATATGCAATATCGTGTTTCAAATTATAAAAATAGGTACCTACTGACCACGTGTAACAACTCGCAAGTAGACTAAGAAGGATTGAAGAGCTCAAAAAACTGCATGAGAATGTGCGTCATTATATGCTTAATAATTAATATAATAAAAGAAGAATAAGTTAATATAGGTAAGAAATAACCATTTATGTACATTAAGTACGTACCTAATTATTTCAATATAACAGTTGTATTATTAAAAAGCAAGGAAAGCTACTAACTATTGGCTAGCTGGAGCTTATCAAAGTGTCGGGACTCTATAATAGAATTTGACGGTAGGAAATTCTACAAAATGTTAAAACCCGATCAGTTATCCTTGCCTGCAGATCTTTGACATTTAATATGATTTCAACAGTTCCCGAAAACTTTCCTCTTATAATAATAACAAAAATATTCCTTATGATTAAGATTAATGTACGCAATATGCATACATCGAAACTCGAAACTATATAATATATTTGGATGCGTGCGGGTCTGGGTCGGGCCCTCTTCGCGCCATTCCTCCCTCTTCCTGCACGCCGAAACGAGGGTTGACGAATCGCAGGGAACGAGTATGGTCCACCATCGCCACCATCGTAAGCCACCTCCACTACCACCACCACCGCCGCCGCCGCAGCACCACCACCATAACTACCACCTCCACCATGCAAACGACGTATAATTCGAAACGTATATATATTAAACGTCATGCGTAGACAAAAAAATCAAAGTTATTATGTCTGGATGTGGGTGGGGGGAGGAGGTCAGCTGCGACCGCGACTGATTTGGCGTCGCTCGTCATCATATACAAGCATATAATACAATACACCATGCATAACATAGGTACATATACATATATATTGCATATAGATGATATATATAATACGATGACGTCAATGCGCTTTTCGCGAGCCGCAAGGTGCTACACACCCTCTACAGGGGTGGGGGTGGTGCCAAGGGAGCTTTGCCATGGTCGCTCCACCCCCTAAAGAACTGAAAGGGTCCACATGATGTGGAGAACAGGTTGTGGTGGCACTGACTGCACTTGCCGACCAGCGACCATCCGCCGAGCAGGTCCTCCGAGCGACAACATTTCAATAATAATAATAATAATAATAATAATATTAATAATATACCAATGATTGGGAAGACGCTCGCCGCTTATAGTGACCGCCGGGACACTACAAGCCTGCACATGCAACACCGCGATCAGTCACCATCGGATTGCAAACCGACTTTCGTGGCCGCCTCGTACTTGCCGGCCAACTGCGGAACGGCAACCGTCGAAGTGGCAGATGTGCTTTGCAGAGGAAGTCTGCACTCGTCGGTATCAGGAAGTGATAATGCTTCTTCGTCGACGACCGAAAGTAAAACGGTAAGCGACTCGTCTATATATACTGTAGGTACAACTGTGGTACATTACCCATGGTGGGAATTTGCAAAGTAAACATTTCAGGAGGGTGGTAGGACATTCGAGATCCGATTAAATCCATACCTATCAGGAACACAAAGTCTTTAACATTTTTTAATGCCCCACCGATAGCCACTGTTTTTATCCTCTATCTAAACTTAAATACTTACCAAGTTACTTAAATTTAAAACTTATACACAGTAGTTCAAAAAATTAATAATACATTTATCGGCGGGAACAAACAAGGCAAATCATATAAAACCATTTTCTTAAATTATTTTTGACACTTATACTTATGTTCATTACTCGATGTAGACCGAAGGAAAGCATCGAATTGTACAAAGTTTTTGCCTCAACGACCAATAACGTTGATCTTTGTTTAGAATCATAAATAATTTACGAGTATTATGAGATGATCTATAGGCACTGATTTAGAGGATATTTCAAACTTTAATACTGGTATCCGGTGTTCATTTACTAGGGTTATCATTTGTATGTTACCGGTTATATAATATGTTATGTATTTTTTGGTGGATCTAAAACAATCTTTCCAGCCCTAGAAAATGTAATATTTACTTTAAAAAAAATGTTTCTATTCTAATTATTGATTTCAAAAAGGTCACGAAATATATTTTAATACCACGTGGAGAAGGAGAAGATTTTACTAAAATAAAAAGCATATAGAATAAAATCGTATCATATAAATATCAATATGTGTCACAAGTAGTGGCACAGATTGGTACGTACTCCAGGTAGTTCGATTGAACTGTCTAGACATTTGACTTATTAAAAAAAATGTTAAAAATATTTTTATCTATTATTATAAGATAAAAATTAATGAGTGTAATCGATCGACCAATTAAGTAGGTATCATACGATTAATCGAATTTCTACAGATAAAGTATGCATGTATTTTGTAAATTTTTAATTTGTTGTTTTGGTGTATTACAATTGTGTAAAGGAGGGGGGGGGGAAATTGTATAAATGTTAGCTCCTCGCCGAAAATTTAGTTCTTTACTCCACTGAGCATACATATTACTCGACTATCACAATTATAATAATTATCATATTATTATTATTTTCCTGCGCAGACGCTCCTGGTGTCCGTGAACGACGAGGGACGATTGGTGTGCGCCGCGGCCGGTGACCGCTGTCCAGCGGCCGACTGCAGCTGTTGGATACTGTCAGTGCCGCTCGCCGAAGACTGTCACGCGTACAACTGCCGGCTGTCCCTCCTGGCCGCCGGCACACTAGGGCTGCACACCACCGCCACCGTAATGCCCGGACAACCGCTCAAGATGTGGTTCCCGCCCGATTTGCAACTAATGCTGCACGTGCCGTTTCTCACGCCCGTCAACATAAGAGGTGAGTGACATATTGATGCACAGCCGCGGGACTAGGTCGGCCAAGTCCAAATGTCCCGCGGGTCTATACGTACTCGATCGACGAGTCAGCCAAATGCCCAAATGTATTATTAAGTATATGCCTATATACATCCGTTTAACTAAAGGCGCACTCATTATTTCGAGATGACTAACGCTGTTGAAGTTTTTCGAAAATATTTTTTTTACATTATTCTAAGTCTAAACTTAAACTGAGTACCTATAATGGACCAACATTTGGCAGGGAACCTCATCTGTACTACTCCACTTCACTCATCATGACTTACTTCAAATAATATTCTGGTTTGGGATGATGAATAAAAATGCATGTTGTCATTAAAAAAAAAAACGACAAAAATAGTAAAAATATATTTTTTAGCGACCTAAAATGATACCTATTTAAAAACGTTAAATAATTTTTTTACATAACAAGCAGTGTTTTGAGTGTTTGAATATATTACTCAGTAAATTATGTTCATATATATGTTATATGTATATCGTACCTACATACAGTGGTATAAATAGTGTAAGTCCCATACACCCAAAGTAACTCCGTGGTAAATCTATACACTTAAATGCTGTTTTTTCAACAAAAATCTATCAGGAATTTTCGATATAAGAATGAATTTAAAAAAAAAAATGTTTCAATAAAAAATTGCAAAAAAGTTGATTTACCACAGAAACATTTTGTTAGATATAACTATATAAGGGACTTTTGGGACGTACAAAAATATACGATAATGAATAAAAAATTAAAATAAACATAATATAATGTAGATAGTAGATATGTAGGTATTTATTTATTTTTTTTTTTAATATGGGAGAGCAGTGGCTATAAACGAACCTGTACAATATTTCTCTACATAAGTCAGAAGTCCCCAAACTTTTCGCTTACAACTCCTGAGTCTGATCTGCAATCAAATTTAAGACATACCGTGACCAAAAGTACTGAGTAGGACTGTTCGAAATGTTAATATAAAAAAGATAAAGTCAGTATAAATGTATATAATATATACATAATACATGACCTATTTAACTTGAAAGTTTTGGATTATTTATGTCTGTTTATGTGTTTTGACAATAATTACGGTTTGTTGGCGTATTTTCTGTGATTCGGAATAATAATTAACAATAATAATAATGTGCAGTAACAATAATAATCTACAAAAGAAACGATTAATTGTTCGTACTATAGTTTGGGAACCTCTGCTAACAGGAACATAATAATACGTTTACTAAACTTTAAATAATATGCTACGGGCCTATACGTAGGTACCGACATAGGCCCTGAATAAAATAAACAATTTATATTCGAAATTAATATCCGTTGAAAGGAATTATTTTTATGGAAATATATTTGAAAAAAATTCCTGCCTAAATTCATCAAAATGTTAATTTAAGACCGTTTTTATATACCTACAGGCTATGGACCCTAATATTACTTACGAATGTATAATATTCATAGCGTTTCGAATAAAAAAATTAATAGTTTACCTAATTAGTAATTAATATTATATTGCCTATATTTTTTACAGCATATCTATACCTATCTATAGTTGTTATTTGTAAATCATTATTCATTACAAATATATTATTATCTATATGATTATATAGCACCTATATTTATTTATATCATTATTATTTACTTTTTTTTAAAGACGAGAGAAAGTACGTCTGCCACAAGTGCGGTTACACATGCGAAAAGCCGAACCCGCTGAAGATCCACATGGCACTGGATTGCGGCAGACGACCGCGGGCCAAACTCTGGTCCAGGCTGGCAGCCGACCACTGCACAAGCGGCCGAACGATCGAAGCGTCGTTCCGGTTCAGCCTGACGCCAGCTGAGTCACGGGCGCCCTTGTCGTCCGCTTCCGCCGAGTCGGCGTTCCGGCCTTACTCACCCGAGTCGTCAGCCAGCAGTGGCGGCGGTCCGACGCCTCCATCGCCACTACGGCCGCCACCGCCTGCACCACCTTCGTCTTCGTCATCGTCCGACCGAACACCATTACAAGATGGAACGCTCCAACAGGTGATCAATGGCAGCGACAAGGCGTTCTTCGACCGTCGTTGCGCCGAGATGGAAACCATAGTCAGCAACCTCGGCCACTCCGACCAAGGACACCTGTGCATATACTGCGGAAAAGTCTATTCCAGGAAGTACGGGCTCAAAATTCACATCAGGTACTGTCTGCAACTATACGTTTTAATTACCTTCCCAGACTTATCTAAATTAGTAAACGATCATGTTTATGTGTGTGTAAACAATCCACAGAAATGTCTACCGCACTCATGGTTCTATAACTTAGTTTATAGGTAATTCTATACCCGAGGATTATTTACAGAGATTTGTTAGCTCGCCGAAAAACGAAATTTTTTTGTGTACACTATAGTTAGAAAATCATATAAGAATTAAGATATAGTTGCACAGATATTGCATTAATATTTATGAATTATAATTATAATCTCTAGTATGATCATAATCATGGGCGAACGCAGGGGGGAGGGCTGACGAATACATCACATATATCGCTGCACAATTCACTTAAGTTTTTATTGTCGTATTGTGACGTGTTATTGGAAAAATAATAAAGTATTAAACTCAAATACAAGAATTAAAAATGAGTTAAATTTTAAAGTATTTTAAAGCAGAAAATAAAAATACTACCTCAGTTTCGATTGATTCTGATAAATCGAAATGACTGCGAGTTCATTGATATAATGGCCAATGTACCAAGACGTTTAGAAATTGTTCTATGATATTGTAGACTAACATTAATTGTAATAATTCATTTATATGTATGTATATATACTATAAAAAAGAGAAATAGTATGTATTATGAGAGAATAGTTTGACATTTATGAATATTTTAAATTTTTTCATCCCCCCCACATGTAATTATTTCCTGCGTTCGCCACTGGTCATAATTAATATAAAAGTAACCATAGCCCCATCCCTTCTAAATACATCACTGCAATCGTCTTCTGTAGATTTTCACATTTCATAGACATCAAATTAAAATTTAACTGTTAAAAAATATCATATAATAACAATGAAAAGTTAAGTTTTATCCAATACAAGAAAATGATGGGAAAAGACTTAGAAATATTAAACTGTTTTTGTTGTCAATATAGAACTCACACTGGTTTCAAGCCGCTAAAATGCAAGTATTGCTACCGACCGTTCGGCGACCCAAGCAATTTGAACAAACATGTACGGTTGCACGCCGAAGGAGACACTCCATATAAGTACGTTCTTAAAATATTTTTTTTAACAACCAAGTGTACGTTGTAATCGCAATTTTTGTTTCGCTTATGCAGGTGCGATTGTTGCGGAAAAATCCTGGTGCGCAAGAGAGACCTCGACAGGCACATGAAGTCAAGGCACGCACAAGTTATGCAGAAAAACGTGTATAAAATGCACGTACCTGTATGACAACGCATCGTTTTTTCTTTAATAGTGCTTAATTTATAATTAATTGTTAAAATATTTGTGATACATTATTCTTAAAATTAAAATGTATAAAAATATTCACCACGGACATAAAATTTGAAAAAATTTTATACACCCTATTTTCGAGACGTTATTAAAATATTATAAGGTTGTTATTTTGTACGAATAGTTTAATAAATAGCATTATTTATAATGACTGAACTGTTCAGTTTGTTGTAACAAATTTTACGAAAAAATTTTTAACGTGTATAATAAGAACTTTTATTTTCTTAAAGAATACCACCAAAATCAAATCCAATCAAATACAAATATGCACAAAATTAATTATGTAGATCTTTAAGACTCACATAAGTTATAATGCGCACCTTTTAAAAAGAGATACAAATGTATACAAGATCCTAGAACATATTCTAAGTTGCCAATTGTGATGTGTAATTTATATTTTAACACATTTACTCATCGGTTTAGAAATTGTATTATTTGGATGAAGATCAGCACCGCTAACCTCTTGAGTGATTATAATAGTAGACACACCAATTACTACAATTTCGGAATTCTCCATAGGCATTTAAGCTAGGGTCAGGCCTAGATAGAGCCGGTGAGTTACAGAGTTAAACTCGGCGGGGCTACTCAACATTTGGGCCGGCTTAGTAGTATATTTATTATTTATCTATGTCAACTGCTTAATATAATATGTATAATTTATATTGTTTGATATATGTTATTATTAAAATATGGTTAACTATTAATGATGTAATCTTATTGAAAAATGGGTCATTTTACTTTTTTAGGGCTGGTTATAATCATAAAACTAGTGGGCCCATACCTTGCGTATCCGGGGCTGGTTGGTCATGTATAAGATCAAACTAGGTACTTTGCACATTGGACTGATGCCATATTAATTGTAGAACTATAATTATGTTTTTGTCAAACTATAATGACATTGTTTTTACAACTGATTTTTTAAAATGTAGTCAATTATTTTAATTAGATGGTACTTTAACAACATAATTTAAGTAACTATTGTAGGTTTAAAAAAAGAAATTAAGTTCCCATAAATATACAAAATGTCACTATAAGAAAAACAGAAGTTACAATAAGTATTTAAGTACATAGGTTATAAACCATTAAAAACCTAAGTCGCAAGGAACAATTGTATGTATAATTAAGGATTAAACATTTGGGATACAACCAAAAAATCAATTGAAAATTGTTTGTATTTTATAAGTCATTTATTCAAATCACATGAAAAAAACAAACTTTTAACGTCTGCTAGACTTGGTCTTCGCAGCCAAACGCTTGTCACGTTCTTCGGCAATAGTCAATTTAACTCCCTTACTCCTTGGTAGAGAAATGTAGTTCTTTTGACCTTTTCCAATAATAAAAACATTGTTCATCCTAAAAAAATAACCAATTTTTAACATATAATAATAAATAAATGAATAAATCTTTAGACTAAACACTTTAAAAGCTAAATGCTACATGTCATACATAGATGGGTTTTAAGGCATGTAATTTAGATTAAGATTCAATAATGTCAATTAAACTACATTTCAAATCAGATTACCCAAAGGCTATGACCAATTTAATTCCGGTTTCAGTCTGACCATACAAATCAAATAAATTGGTTTTGTTGAGAGCTTTCGTTTTTAACAACCGGCCATAACATTGCTTTGTGTTATCTTAGAACAATGCAAGCCAGAGGAATATTGAATAATTAAATGAAACTTAAGGGAGCACAACAATCATCAAGTAGTAACTGCACTCATTAGCACCTTCTTAAGTTACTCTAATTTTTAACAGAAAATAGTGAATATCATCAGTTTAGTGCACATTCATATAACTTTATTTTAATTATGTCCTATCAAGATAATTAAGAGCAAAGTAGGTCTCATAGTGCAAAGTAATCCTAAAAGAATAGCTAAAAGTGAACAGTCAATATGAAATCATGTACCAATTTTCTGAAATTGTCAAGAATTAATAATTACCTACATCATTTTATAAATAATAATATTTTTACTAGTTATTGTTGCTACTATTTTAATAGTGTTAATACAGTTTCAACAAACGAGGACACATGCCTTCATACACAGCAAATATGCGAAGTCAAAATACCAACAAGATAAAGCACACATATTAAAATCAAAATCTCATTACATGTCTAATAATCACTGTTATTTGTTAGTAATATGAAAATAAATAAAAAATAAGAGAAAATGTAAATTATGAAAGTACATAATATTACTATTTAACACTTAAAAGGTTTTATAAAAAATAAATATTGAACTAACCGGGTAGCAAAAATATGTTCATTTGCATCCTTAATGTGAACAATATCAAAAGATCCTGGATGTCTTTCCCTGTTGGTAACAATACCAACACGCCCTAAATTGCGACCTCCAGTTATCATGCACAAGTTTCCTAAAATTTAAAATAACAAATGGCTGTCAATTAACAAAACACAATTATAAATTAACTAAAAATTATTATTTAACTTACCAGTTTCAAAACGGATATGATCCAAAATTTTAGATGATGCAATATCGTATCTAATAGTGTCATTAACCTTGATGTTAGGGTCAGGGTAGCGAATAGTACGGCCATCATGAGTAGTTAAAAATGGCACACCTTTGGGTCCAGTTTGTACCCTCTTTACTTTACACAACTTGTACTACAAGAATACATAAGAAAATAAATAATGGGCAAAATAATTATACTTATAATTTGTTATTTAATTACTTTTGCTTCTTCAGGAGTAATTCTGTGGATGGTGAAACGACCTTTCACATCATAGATCAATCTAAAGTGCTCACTGGTCTTTTGGATAGATATAACATCTGTAAGAATAAAAAATTTTGATTAAATTAAATGATTACTCAGCATTGAATATGTAAGGTATTTACATAAGTATAAATATGTTACATATTCAATGTTATACAATTGATTAAAGATATGTATTATAAAATACTTAGACCAAAAATACTATCATGTTAAATTATAGAATAAGCTAAACCTGGCTACGTGTTGTTTCCATCTTACAAATGTACAAAATAACAAATTTGGGTTGATAATTTTACAGTGTTATTAAGGAATGTATTCCTAAAGAAACGATTCTGTTTTAGAGGAACAAATGAAGGAATTAATTTAATTATGTTTAAATAAACAGGAACATAAATTTTATAATCCTCAGGAATGTTTTTTAATATATTTGAGAAAAAAGATTGTGTTTACTTATCAAGTTAATAATCTAATAGACAAAACTACCAATTTTTACATTCACATACGACAGTGTTCTGATTAGTAAATATATATTATACTATATATTTACTATTTGAGAAATATTTTGAACACATTAATTATACTCAAAATTATAATATCTATGACGTATAATAAAAGAATTGTATAAGTATTAATATTTAATGTTAACTAATGCGAGGAACCAAATACTTTTCTAGAGGAACAAGAAAAAGAATGAGTTCCTCTTAATATTAAATGAATGAGAAACTCAACTAATTCCTATGTATACAAAAGGAACGTTAAAAACACTGATAATATATAGGTCACAATGATAGCTTTAAATAATATTATTTCAAAGCGAGGTACAATTATGTAAAAATAATCATTTTAAAATGTTCATCTACCTTATGATCGAAAAATCAATAAAAACCTATAATATTATGTAGTTAATATTTTCAAATTACATTTGAAAATAAGTCACTAGGTAATATTATTGTCAACAGTACATAACTACTGAACGTGGATTTTTTATGTTGAACACTTGCACAATGGTAACAACACAGTTGAGGGACAAGGTGTCATTCTGAGTATGAACTTAATCTTATTTAACTTGATGGAAAAATAAGTGTACATTAGATATTAATATAAGTTATAACCATAAATTCACACCTAACTTGGAAATGAATATATTCCAAAATTATAAAATACTTAATGAACAATGAGGTTTTATATTTTAGATAATAGAAATGACTATGAATTGTATTGAAGGATGACAAAAATGTACACTAAAGATTGTTAAAATAATCCAGGTTTGTTCTGTAAATTCTGTTTTTTTTTACATCCATTATTATTAGATTATAATAGCGCAAGTGAAATGTATAAAATACCATAATTTATTTATTTTAAACCAGTGAAGTTAATACTTTAAGAATATAATTGACTACTAACCATATTCAAAATTAAAAAGAATAAATTAATAGGTCAATAATACCTATATTATTGACAAAAAAATCAAATAGAAAAGTTTGAGAGCAAAACCAATATTAATTTGGATTACAATATTGACATTTAAAAATTTAAACTTATAAAAGAAACTAAACCTTGCTAATACCCAGAAAACGGTAAATCAGAAAAAAAACCCTATCCACGTTATTTTCCATACAAGGGAGATCCATGAATATAATTTTGTTTATAAGTAACCATGACAATGACAATTTTACAAAAACTATGTATAGTCCAAAAACATTCATCATAAAAAAAATTCCTCTCAAATCCATCAGAAATCAATGCAGCCATTAGGGAATATTATAAAATGAGTGATTGACAAATTAAATACATTGGTATGTAGCTATTATAGATTGTATATAATATAGAATGGGTTACTTACCCATAAAACCGGCTGGATAATTAGGGTCGGTACGGACTTTGCCATCAACCTTGATTAATCTTTGCATGACAATCTTGGTGACTTCGGCACCAGTAAGTGCATACTTCAAACGATTACGCAAGAAGATCAATAACGGTAGTGATTCACGAAGTTTGTGTGGACCAGTGCTTGGACGTGGAGCGAAGACACCCCCCAATTTGTCCAACATCCATGCTTTGGGTGCGTTTAAACGCTTCAAATGTTTCTTTGGACCTCTGGCCTACAAATAGTTTACAATGTATAAAATGCATAGGTACCTAATTTTACATAATTCAAGTAAACAAACAAGCCGTCTAGACAACAAAGTGAAAATCGATTGCGGTTCGTTGACCGGACATTAATTTCTTTCAATATTAGAGGATCCTCAAAATTAAAATTGCAACGAATAATCATTACTTTATAATTAATAGTGTAACGGATTTAGTTAAGCGTCGTCCGATTCAGATTGACGGACGATTACAAATTGTTCCGAAAATCGAATACAGCAGAGTATTAATCGGACGACGTTAGACGTTAGACGTAAAATATTAGTATAATTTACAAAAAAAAATTGGTAAGAAATTATTAATGCAATCGTTTCGGCTTATGGGTAGACGGTTGTTTGGATTAAGATGGATAAAAATTAAAAACTTACCATTTTGACGGAAAAGAGTTACTGTACCAGACGCGAAAACTAGAAGAACATTTCAACAGAACACCAGCACTCAGAAAGATAGTAGAGTTTGATTTTGTAGGTTAGGTTTTTATAAACAAGATTCAGGCGCCCGGGAGGATGGATATCAAAATACACTCCGATCTCCTTGACTTTTACGTGGAAATTTAAAAACCCGTCGTATACTCGTATTATGATAAATCGTGAACTAAGATATACCCATGGGCCATGGCTAAATACACATGTAGATGTATTTATCCATGGATCAAGGTAAATATAATATTATAATTTTTAATTATATTATAGTATTATAATTACCTTGCCATGGCCCATGGATATACCGTAATAGGTATATCTTAGTTCATGTGATAAATTAAATATTACCACGAAGACACAAACACATTGAAAAAAATCCAGGAAACTCGTTACTCGTTCTACTGTATAGCTTTCGAATTTCAAATTTCGAGTCATCGACTAATCCTCTTCATTGAGTAGGTGTTAAAATATTTGAGTAAATCTAGCGAAAAACTTCCGGGAAAAAAAAACTTTCAAGTAAATAAATAAATATGATGTAAAAGTACAAAAATATAATTACATAGTATATTAATTAACATCGCATCTTACTTAAAAACTAGTTCATACTTATTTTCTATTATTCCTGGATAACCCATCTGGAAGCTATTGAAACCTAACCATTTTTAAGGGGTCGGATTTAGGCAGTATCCTATACACGGGTTGTAATGTGTGACTGTGTATGTAGTAAGTAGTAACTGATAATTAGACATTAGTTCGTATTTTCGTAAGTTCCTCGAAAGCTTCAAGTAATAAAGATAAACTACGGCTAAGATTCTTGGAAATCTGTAGCATAGAATATACTATTTGGAAGTATGGTACTCAGTCACACTTCATTACATTTTACAATCAAAAATGTTTCAACATGAAAGTCCAAAAGCAGAAAAAAAAATTCGTCCAGTACCCACCAAATTCCCGATTATAATTTTGAAAATAAGTATGAATTCATTATTCTCTTTTCTAGGTTATGTAGGAAATGGATATTCGATATTCGATTTTTTTGAATTGTTAAATTACTATATAATTACTTATTAGTGAAGTACCAAATTAATTTAATTTTTTTTTCAAAATTTACCATTACTTCAGTGCTACTAAACAAAAAATTCAAATAATATCCATTGCCTATATAACCTAGAAAAAAGAATAAGGAATTCAAATATTTTTTTCAAAATGAAACAAACATTACATAGGTACATTACAATACATACATTTAATTTATAAATTTAATAAATTATTTTATTTTAGGATTACAATAAATAGCATAAAGAACTAACACAGAACTAAAAATTTTAATATGTGACTAGTTAGTTGGCTTTTCCATGAAATTTTACACAGGTATATATTTTTTTAAATTGTATAGTTTTAATATTTTTTAATAACGATAGGTAAGTTCAATAAACATTGTTTTTCATATGTATTAGGTAATTATATATCTAATGACTTGTATATTAATGTAATTGAAATATAACATTCAAAATAAAGTCAAATGTAAATTAACTACTTTAATTTTTTTGGGTATATGTATATCACGATACAATGTGTTCAAAAAGTATATATATATACAATTAGAATTGACTTACCAATTATTGGAGAAAAACTGCATGATTTGTTATGGATATAACAAGGGTAATACGTGAGTTTTGGGACGCACTTTATAATTATGGACATATGGTTTATAATATTATGTACATTGTACAAAAAGATTGTAGTCAAATTTATCTAGGTAAAGCTGAACTATTTTTTCCAAAAACATCATTTTCATATAGGTGCATATCACGATTAAAGATAATAATCTTGGCATCAATTAACATAACTATAAGCTATTGTCCTGTGTTATTAATATTAAGTATTATACACTTATAGCTGATAAGTGATAAGTCAATACTACTGCATACCATTTATTGTTTTACAGTGTGAATAGGTTCATGGTCTAAGCAGCTTAAAATTAGCCTAAATATTTTGAAAATTTCAATGTGCATACAAATTTATGTATGGAATGGCAAAATGTTCGAAGTTCCCTTAAATAACTAAAATTGTTACAAAAGAAATTTCAGTTTAAATAACCAAATGTATCAAAATAAAATCTTCAATTATCCTTAAAAAATTTGCTCTTGAATATTTATTGCTGTAAAAAATTAAAACCCATACTCAACGTTACATCAAACTTTTTGATCAACAATTCATAACTTTTACTTCTCTGCGTATCATTTAACTGCACACACTTTCAGGTGTATTGATAATTGGAACATAAAATAAAATGAATTGATGGAAATTGCACAGTATTAACTAAATTTATAGGCCACTCAACAGAATTTAAATATTACCTATAAACATTAAGGAAACATGATATCATTTCACATAGGTTATGTCTAAACTTTAAATTAAATTTAGCAAATTTAGAAAACTCTCTAATGAAAATGAAAATATTTAATTCAAGCTTGACAGTAAACTAAGCAGATCAAAACTGTCAGTTGACTATGATACAATCTCATAAGTTATTCTCATAAATTTAAGTGGGTACATTCATAATAAATAACTTTTGATGTCTTTACTCATAGAACTAGGTAACTAATAACACAATTTATTTTTAAATGTTATTCTTAACTTAAATCAATAACAAAAATCAAAATTATGTTAAATAATACAAATAAACACATATTAATGTACAAACTATTTTTCATTACTTCTACATTTATTTCTAGGTTTAAATGTTAATAACAAGTTTATTCCAATAAATATCAAAAATATATTGAGTATTGCTTTACATGATTAATTTAAAATAAAATGAGTAAATAATATTGAATAATTTGTTAGGATAATACATAACATTTGAGAATTTTATTTTTATACTTCATTATTTTAAACAATTTTAATAGGAGCTATATTTCTATTTTGTCTGATTTAATAAACCTATATTTCATAAATATGTAGACTATAACAAAATTAAATTAGTCTGTTTTTAAAGATTGATTTTGAGAGTTATCATTTTCTATTTTCAATCTTTTTTTTTCGCGTATGTCAGCTAGCGTTTGTTCGATTGACCTTTGATCCTTTTTATTTTCACTTGGAACTGAAAATAAATTTATATCGTAATATATTTAATGATGGTTACATTTAAAACTAAAATGGTTGCTGTGTTCAGAATTAAAAAAATATTTTTAACTCACCAAACCCATAAGATTTATTAGTCTCTGTCTTCCTTGCTGCTTGTTCAGCTGCTTCCAAACCAACAAGATGTTGGAATTTTTCTTTGTAATTATATTTAGGCTTATCTTGGTTAGTTCGCTTAAGCATCATTCGTTTTTCTTCATCTAGCATTTCTTCAATTTTAACTTGTTCCCTCTAAACATTTATAAAAACAGGAATCTATATTATATTATATTAACCTTTCCATATTTATTGATCATCAAAACTTGATTAACACTAAGTTACATAATATGGACTAAAATTTAAAACAAGTACTATAGCAATAATAAAAAAGTAGTAAACCATTATAAATTGTATTTAAATAAGCCGAATGGTTACAGAATTGAAGTTCATTATATAAAATCAAAACTCATACTGACTACCTTCTTTTATAAGATGAACTTATTCAATTTAATTTGCGGTGCTCCCAATTAGGCTTTTCTCTCAATATTAATAAGTGCAGAGTGATTTCCTTCTCTAGATCAAGAAACACTATACATAATACTTAAACTCTTAATGGCATGCAGTTAGAACATGCTTCCACTATTGAAGACCTTAGTATTCACTATTCCAGCCGTCTCTTCTTTATTCATAATATCAATGTTGTCATGGAACAATGCGGACCGTCAGTTTATTTACTCTCTCTTCAACAATTTATTAGATACTTCCAACCTTCTCTATTGTATTTTTTTTAAAGTTCCTTTCCACAAAAATACAAATAAAACTTCTTTGTATATCCCATCCCACTCAACTTCCTATAGCCATAATCATTAATTACATAGAATGCTTGGATTAGCAAATTTGGAATGACCCATGTCTACTACCACCTTAAATAGTTTAAATGCTTACTATATGTGAACTTATATAATAATTTTATGTTTACCATATATTACAGAACACTCCTTAATTATTAACATTTACTTAAATCTTAGCCATTGTAATTTTTAATAGCCGTTTGACGTTTATATAATAAAAAATAAATACCATTCATAGGTCAATTTAAAAATGCTGTAGACAAATAAAATGTATAATTACTAAAAATACCATGTGTAGAATGGTTTATACTTCATTTATAAAGATAATAATAATTCTTATCTTTACTGTGTTAATTTTATATTTTCATTTATTTTTTAATATAAAATAGGCAAATATTAATGCGGAATTATTACTACATACCTTAACCTAATAAATATTCAATATCAAGTAAACTTAAGTTTACAACTTATAATTAAAGTGTATACATATTTTTATCAGTAGTGAACCTAGGCCAGTATAAATTTGAGGGAGGGTTAAGATAGTCACAACATTATTTTCATTTTAGAAGTCTGAGTGAAGTTTCCAGGATTGCGAGATTTTGTAGTAATGGGTTATTGTTGGAGATTGATTGTAGAATGTTTATAGCTTAATAATATAATACAAACCTGTTCCGTTAATCTTTTAGCAATATCATCATTCCATTCTTGACCATTTCGAAGTGCATTTAATTCGTCCTCAGAAGGCGGAGAATCTTTCTTAAATATCATAATATAACGATCAACTTCTTCTTCTCCAAAAGAATAAGCTAACATTCCAGCATCCTCGGCAATTTCATGTCTAAAAATATATATTTTTAGTTTTCAATCAGTAATAATTAAAATAATTAATGTTCTCACACTATATTGCGTAGCACTTTATTCAAAGTAGGGAATTTCAAACGAGTCTGGTGATCGTCTTGGACAAATGATGTCACTTTTTTCTCCGTCTAAAATAAAATACCATATTAATTTAACTATATTTATGTTTTAATTTAATGAATTTATAAAAGAAAAACCCAACATTTGTTTTTATGATTTACACAAAATAACAGATGAGAAAAATTATTAAATACATAAACAGTGAAAATGAATGAAGAAACATTCTTAAGATCGTCTATTGTCTTCTTAACTAATTAAAATTTTTATAACTATCATTTAGCAATAAAAAGCATTAAATTCCTTATCATAAAAAAGTATAAATAATTAGAATTACTTCATTACGGAATTGTATCATTCTTGCTTTTTCCTTATTCTGTTGTTTGATATATATTTCTTGGGCTTCTAAAATAAAAACAAAAATCAGTCACAGATAAAATCTATAGTTATATTACCAGTAAAGTGAATAAGTTGGGGAATATGCACAATTATTTAGCATTATGAATGAAACCTGACAATTTTAGAAAAAGCAAAACATAGTTTAAAATGTAATAAGTTTTTGAACGATATTATTTATTATTTATTTAGTTAAAATTTTTTATCAACCCTTATACAGGCACCTATGAATTATAACCGTTATTAACTATGAATGTATTTGTACAATAATGTATGTTGTATTGATTGGTTTGATTTTATTAATATCAATATCATATGCAACTTCACAGTATTTTGTTTTTCATGCAAACACACTTTTTATTCTGACATTTCCATTGGCACGTGGTTGCCCAGAAATTATTATTGATTGTTCGTTTGACAGAGTTAATAATGCCACATTCTTTTACACCGTTGTATTAATCTATATAAGTCTCTTGGCTCTTTTTTTTATGTCCAATTTTTAATTCTAATATTTGTTTGATTATATTATTGTATTACTCATCAGTTAAACATGAAGCATTTTTAGCTAATTTCTCTCGGTTTTTTTTTAACTCACTATTAAATTTTGATTTTGCATCCATTATGTACTATATTGTACTGAGTATATACACACTGTATATATACTAGTATATTCACTGAGTACAGAATGTTACTGTCAATAAGTGGACCGTGGTATTATACACTTTTAATATGTTCAGTCATAATAATTGATCGATTAATTGATAGACATTTAATGGCTCAATTGAGTAGCGCGATTTTATACTGGTTTATTGACTGCCATAATATGACTAGTAAATATTGACTAGGCAAAACTCATATTATGTACATTCCTATTGATTTTGTAGACATTTTACATAATCACTATATAGGCACTAAACACATAATACGGGAATATTCACTTTGCCAAAAAACATGAATAAATTTCGTAAAATAAAAATAATAAACACCCAATTAAGGCTTACTTTTTTGCCTTAGTTTTTCTTTGGTATCCACAGTCGGTGGTTTTTCCATTGATTTCATGATCGACCCAAGTAAATCCATGATGACAAAATTTGATAGAGTAAATAAAAGTAATCTCAAATTATATCCAACAACGAGTGATTGACCAAAACTGGAATCGGCTTAGTGCCTGTTACTGCCTGTTGGCTATTAGCACAGAACAAATGAACAGTGTGGATACTGGATATTGGGTATGGAACAGGGTCTTGTTTATAAATTATATCATTATAAACAAGACCGTGATACCTATCAGTGATATGGAAAGACTTATCAGTTCCTGTGCTATCATATATAGAAAAAGTCGTTTAATGATAGGAGCAAACATTTTAGTAAACAGCAAAGGCAAATATGTAGTTTTGGCATAAAATTATCCCTAAAAATGATTTTTTATTAACTCACTTTTTAGAAAACGGCATGACAAAGTAAATATATATACTATATTTTTCCACGGTAAACCCTTTGGTCTAAATTCATCCGTGAAAACGCGCTTATAATTATTATTCTGTGATAAAATATGAGAATACCTATTAATAAAATATAATCCATATATTTTCAATTATGTCATGATTTCAAATTTTCCACTTTAAGATCAAGATTGAATTTAAAAACGTCCAAACAAATTTTTTTTACCACTGACAAGCAATTAATTAAGTTGTATATCACAGTAAGTACTGATTAAGTCAGTTTTGCATTTCCAGTATACCTGTATTTTATTCTAGAAATGGATTCACAAAATTTGGAGAACTATCCTGTGTACATATTAAATGTGATTCCGGAGCTGACTGAAGAAACCAATGTACAACTACCACATCAAATGACTTCTGGAGAGCTGATGTCTTATGACTTCTATGTTCCAAATATAGACCATCAAGTTCCGACAGTGAGCACTGAGTGTGTTCCACCAATAATTTCTCACACAAATTCTACAAAGTCAATCAAAAAAATATCTTATGACAAAACTATCCATCACTTGGCCATTAATAACAATCAATCTACCGAGTTAGTAATCAACTGTATAACAAATACCTTTGTAGCAATTTATTTTTAAAAATCCAAATTATATCAATAGGTAACAAATGTATTTTAATGAGGTAATGATTTTTATTTTATTGTCTTAGGCCACACATTGACACATATTCAGAAAAATTTGTTAATGATATATCACTGTTACTAAAAGATGAAGATATGCATAATGATAATAATAAAGTATTAAAATATGACTCAACAACTGATACAAATGTAATTTTTCAGTAAGTGTTCATATTATAACTAATTTTTAAGCTTTTTTCTATAGTTATTACTTATTCAAATAATAAAAATGAATGGATACATTTTATATTTTAATTTATTAGTACTTAGTTACTTCATCACATTTTAAGTACATTTTGGTTGGTATTTATCTTTTGATTCAAATGTCAGAAAAACAAACAAAATTCTTAATTTAATGCTATAAACTTTCTGACGTTATGCACAATTAATATTTTACATTAATAAGCATATTATACAAACTCATTCATTTTTGTTTAGTTTGGTAAGGCCAACCGATTTAGAAGAAAATTCTATTGAAATAAAAGTGCCAAAAAGAGGACGACCAAGAAAAATGAATAACGAATTAATTAAGAGTGAAACAAGACTAGAAGAATCTTCAAAACAGTTAAAACCAGAAGACGTAATTCAATACACTTTAATATGTTCTTATTTCTTAACAACTATCATATTTTTATAGTTTATATAGTACCCATTAGTATCTACAAAGTCTGGTCGCTTGTGTAAACCTCCAAGACACTTGATAAATGGTGAAAACACTATGGAAACCAAAAAAAACTCCTTCTTAATAGTCGACAATAATGGTATTTGCTTGTTTTCTATATTAAAATTTAAAATAATGTATTAATCTATACAATTAATAGTATACAGTTTTGCATATGTATTGATAGCAGAGACACTTTTTTCTAACATTTTTTAATTAGTTTAAAGAAAGTTTTTAGAGGCAGTTATGTCCATGTATAAAAGAAAAATTGTGGTGGTCAATGAATTGGGATTATATGATTTGTTCAAAAGACATTAAACTATTAACAAAATGTTTGTACTATCTCTTTTTAGATTAACCCTAGAGCTTCTGGTTCCCCAACTAAACAAAAAATATACAATTTATATTCTTTTTTTAATAAGGCATGAAAATATCGTATAAAATATTACATTATGTTCTGATATGATTTATTTTCCTACTTATCATCGGATACTTTTTAACTTCCAGTCTGTATTTTGCTAGTTAAAATGAAAACACAATATGTCTGGAAGTGAGTTCCAAACTTTCATTTTCGTCAGTTTTTTCACTTGATTAGCTTCTTTTTTTTTTAAATTAATATTATTTTCTATTAAATGCAATATTAAACAATGAAAAAAATATATTTTCACGTTTATATAATCACTGTAATTGTATTTTCAAGTCTATTTCAATTTTGTATAGTTTGAACTTAAGCTTATCTGTTGATTAGCTGGTTACTGATCAGGTTTTAAGTTTTTCAATTTTGGTAAGCGTAGTATTTACAATAACTGCTTTACCATACATCCTGTTTTGTTGATTTTAATTTACTTAATTGTTAGAAAATACACTATTGTGATATTACTACGCTTGATATTGCAAACACCGAATACAATATCAAGTGTTATTCATCTGTATTAAGTATTTAAATATAAATTTTAAATTTTAATAACATTAATATTTTTTTTCAGTTGGTGTGAGAAAAAAAGTAAAATATAATGTTAAATCAGATTTTTTTTGTGGAGGATGTGGTAAAACTTATTTAGGCCATAAAAGAATGCAAGAACATTTGGAAAGATATCCTTCTCATAAGATGAATACAGCTGAAAAGCAAGTGGATTCAGAGTTACAAGATATTTTCCAAAACCTCCACGAAACACCGATAAATAGTAATCTATCTCAAATATTTTGTAGACAGTAAAGATGTTTCATAAAAATGTTATAATATTTCATTATATTTCAGTTGATATAATTAATAATAAAAAGGAAACTCATACACAGACAGAAGTTTTAAAAAATCGACATTGTGCTTATATCAAGTCTAAAAAAAATTTGCAGTTTCATTTGAAACAAGTACAATAATATTATGAAATTAATGTCTATATTGTCGATAAATACATTTTTATTTGCATGTTATTAGATAATGAAACATCTGAAAAAAACTAACCTTATGAAATCTTTGTCTGGAACGATATCTGTTTGGGATTTACTATCTAGTACACTCGAGAGTGGAGGTCTGCAATCATTTTCCAAAGAGTTGAATACACTAATTTTAAATTTAAGAAGTTTATCAAAATCTTTTCAAATTGTATCAAATTGTAAATCTAATTCTACTGATAACAATCAAATGGTAAAATAGATTAATTATCTTATCCTTTTAAAATTGATTTTGTTTTAATATTTTTTTAAATGTTTTAGTTCATAGATGATTCATTAGGACATTTGTTTGGCTTACCAAAAGGCTCTTACAGGTTTAAAGACATTCAAAATGATTATGAAATAGAACAAGAATCTAGTGTTTGGGCTATGAACTCCACAAAATCTATTGAACCCAAAGTTTCTACACCACAACATCTCAATCACCACTCTAGTCCTATCCATTTAAATATTTTTGATAGTCAATCATCTAAGGTGGATTTCTTACTTAGCTCGAGTATGGAAGAATCAATATTATGTGATGAAAATCAAGCCGTTATGGAAAGTGTAGATGGTCTAGTATCTGAAAGATTACGCACAATGTCTGATCATTTGCACTCAAATGTACCTATAATTGGTAGGTTGTGATTGTGATTGAGATTGTTATTGATTATTGTGTATTTATACTTACTAATGTACAAAAAAATTTATTTTATTATTTTCCAGATTATCCTATTGCATCCACATCATCTGTGTCAAATGTCTCTCAACCAGATTCCTTTATGAGTCATGGAGTCTATGAGGTTTTCACTAACGAACTGAATCTAGTTCCTACGTCTACTGAAGAGTTCATTAAAAGTTTAGAACAGTTTGAACCCTTAAACGACACTGATAACACACTAAGTACAGAAACAAGAATGTTGGACTTTGAAGATCTTCAACACACATTTCATACATCTTAAAGAGACAAAGTATAAATCAAAAAATAATTAATCAATAGCTTAATTATTTTTCAGTCAATGAGAGTAAAGTATTTAATATTTACATCATTGGCAGCTAAGACTTTAAATGAGAAAATATATCAGAACTATTTCAACCAAATTGCATTTTACATTTATTGTTTTATATTAGACATCAGCTGAAACGGCATTTGATGTTTATATTTTGTTTCTGTTTGAGTCATATTCATAAACCAACACTTAAAGTTAGGTTAGATAGTGTAAATATCAACACAAAATGTTATTTCAGCTGATGTCCCTATAATTACATCAGCGGTGTCAAGGCGCTAGTATACTAGCAACAGTGCATGGTTCACATCTCAAGTGTTTGTTTATAGCTCAAACCACAAAATAATACTTTGATTCAGCCATGTTGGACATCTGGTGAGCCGCTACAGCTTGGGCGCCTGAAATAGTGTACTAGTACTTGTCCTCAATGGTAGTCGTCATCACCATTCACAAACATTTAATATCTAATCACGGTCACGCAATGGGGATAGATCACTGCACTATCCCATCTTCCTACATCAAATATTTTAAGAAACTATATTTTATTTCATTGAAAATGTTACCTACTAAAAACTATTATTTTAATAAAACAGTTAAAAATAAATAAAAATTTTTATTCCTTCTACATTTTATTAGCCATAAAAATTTAAAATATGATACTGTTAATTGATAAAATAGTTTTTTTATACTTGCACAGTATTTTTTAAATTCATGAATGGAAAAATGTATTGTTTTGAATAAGGTTTAAGTTACTTTCAACATAATATTTTTTACATTTTTTGTCCCATATTCCAATCAACATATGGGTATTACCAGTGATTTTTAAAGAATACATAGATTTTCATTCCAATCTAGGATTTTATTATGATGCTGAACTACAACTTGCATATTTTACTTTCAATGAGTTAAAATTTTAATTTTAATTTGATTTTAGATGAAAATTAAAAATGAAAGAGAGGATTTAAGATGACTGAGACAATCATCATCATATCATATTTATTTATAAAATAGTAACATGTTTTTAAATAAACTTTAAAACTTTAAAATTTTAATGTACATCACAATAAGTGTTAATCTAAATCTTTAAAATAAATATTGTTATTCTTCTTAGGAGCACAACAAAGACACTATGTGAAATTATGGTTGTAATAATCAGTTGAATAATGCACATAATAATTAATATTTAGTTTTCTTCAAGTATAATTGTTTAATGTTTATAAATATTACAAATAGATACTAACTAAAAAAAGATATTCTGTTGTATTGTAATACATGTATTTTATTTTATTGTATGAGTGTTTTAAATCATGTTTATTTAACTAATAATATAAATTCTGCTGTTAAATGGTAAACAATTAATGATTAATGGTGCTTGTAGTTTCTATGATGCACAAATTTGCCATAGTTAATAGCATAGAAGAACAACATTGAACCTGCAAGAATTTGAATCAATGGAGCAGCCGTTGTACGTTTTGGTTGAACGTATTTGTGTGACCAACGCCAATAGGCGCGAGAAAATAATCCTGCAATTGCTTTTGGTGATTTGTTGCGGCGTCCCACCCATTCAGTGACCTGGAAAAAAGCATAATGAAAATATTGAACAAAAGTAATGATAATTATCAATTGTTATTAAATTTAAGTGTTTGGTGGTAAACATTTATTTTAGGTAGCTGGCATCTAAATCATTAACTTATTAAACAAATCAAAACTAATTTTTATATACAAAAGTAAGTTAGGAATAATAATTTACATTCATCAATAAGAACTTTTGATCTAAAATATATTCATAAGCAATATTATGTATGTAATGTTAAATAGTTTTTAACATAAATAGATAGGTATTAATTATTAAATAATAAATCTTCTACTAAAACTGATGATGTACCTATCACAATTGTCATAAGTATGATAGTATTCATTTTTTTTAAGATATTGTATTTTTATTTTCAAATACACTAACACAAGACATAGGTTTCAACTTAAGAGTAAGGATTAATGACACAAGCCATATTGAATTAGATTAGTAAAGATAACTTAAGATCAATTTCAGCATTTTTAGAACTACTTGTAGGTTAAATGTTGGACTAGTGGTTACCATTTTAACGCACTCAGGGGTCACAATACTACTGTCAAACTTTGATCAGCAAAAAGTTGATTTTTGTCAGTTACATGAATCACAGGCTATCACCATTGACTACAATCTTGCCTACGGCAGAATCATTACACATAGATATGGCACGTCCAAAAAAAAAATGTAAGAATCGATTTCACAGTTGCAAACACGGAAAGTGTTCGTCGGTTCCGGGGTGCAATATTAGGTCAAACTATCGGGAGAAAAAAAATAGTTACCTCTCCAAGTTTTAATTGCCCAAAAGGTTTATCGGGTGTACCGTAGTAACGAGCAGGATCGTACGGTCCATGGACTTTTGGATTGTACTCGGCCGGATAATCACCAAAACCCATCTTGAACGATGCTGTAAAACGGACTAGATGGACCAGAAAAAACAGTGATGTCGGTTATTGCCCAATGACCAAAACCGAAAAATCGTCCAATGGTCCGCCCGGTGAAGGTTAATAAGTCGACTCGCAAATTATTATTACTATTATTAATGAAGGTTTCCTCAGGTCTTTATCAACACCTCGCTAACAGCTGGTCCCGGACAGTGTGACCAGATGTCTGTACGCGTACATTTAAAGGGAATATCTCTATTCTACTTGCACGCAGAAAGTATAGTTTTCTTAATGGCGGGAAAACCATTTTTTTTCGTTGATAGGAGCTGATTCCAATATTGACGGGCACCATATTATAATTATATCCATTGGTTTTTACCTTTATTTGATACTTATTTATTATAATACTTATAGTCCGATGTATACTAGTCAAATATTTACTCTATATTTAAATAATATGTATATTTTTTTACAAATACATTTTTTAAATATTGTTTTACCATTTCAGACCATTTGTAAGGTGCTGAGATATTGAACGAAAAATAATATAAAATAATTTCTTCGACCAAATAGAATAGTCATTAGTCATTACAGATTTTGACCATAGTGAAAAATGAGAATAAAGTTTGAAATTTGGGAATCCTGTAGTCCTATTTTAATATTGAGTAAGCTTAAAAAGAAAATTAGGAAATGTTTGGAGAGGGCTATTAAAAAGTTTGTGATTTATAGACAAATGATTCGATGTACTCAACTCAATAAAATTAGAAACATCAAGTGTGAATAAAAATAATGAGTATTATACAGAAAGTAATAAATCACAATAAACTTTTAAAAAATCCATTAGGTTTAATTTTAAAATCCTATATATTCTTATCAAACCATTTGGTAACGATTTGGAATTCAGATACAATTTGTATAGGTGTGTATTACAATTTACAACATCGATATAAGGTATAAACTATTACTATAATGTAGTACTACACCATCAATAGATTGTTGGACTATAAGAACTTTTGAGTTTTGACTTGTCGTCTTGTCTGATTCGATTCCAGCATTGCTCAACATTAAACAAAGACTTGCTAGTTGCTTCATCACATTTGTTTGGATAAGGTATCCCTCGAAGGGTTGCTGAAGAATTTAAAATATATAAAATCGTTTTCATCAAATTTTGCCACACTCTACGAAACTCAGTAGGCCCAATATTTTTTGTCTGTTATAACTCGAGCAATCATTTAATATTATATCCCATTTATCTTTTCGAGGTTTATTTGCTGCTTAATTGTTTTTCGAGGTTTTCAATCGCACTTCAAATATTAAAACGACTTGATCAAGTTGTTTCTGAAATAATTCAATACAAATATCATTACCTAGTTTAGCAAATCTCAAATTAAATATTAACCCATTACAAATTAACCTCAAAAGCATTTAAATACTTAATAAAGAAAGCATATTGTAATACGCGGAAAAACCAAATCAATGATTACCTAACGACCCTTCGTATTATTTTGTACCTAACTGCTTATATATAGACTTACTTTCAGCAAATAGATCATCTCGTTCTTTCTGAAATAATTCAACCAGATATCGAAATGTCATTAATTTGGTAAATCTTAAATTGAATTTAATGCATAAAAAATTAACATCAAAAGCTTTTAAATACTTAATAAAGATAGAACGCAAAACAATGTGGAAAAAACAAATCAATGGCTACAATTTCATACATGTATGAATACTTTTACCTACAAACACGACTGTCTAGCTGTTCCGTCCGACGTTGTCACTTTGCCAGGCAAAGATTTGTATTTTAAATGAATATATTTTTTAAAAAAATGTTTAAAAATGGATAAAATAGGTGTATGAATAAACTAATTTGTACTGACAAGACATTTCTTAAACATTGTGACCCTATGGACAAAATTATAACTTTTTGTTGTTGTATCGATAAATTGTATAATAGCCATAAAGACATTATAAAATGACTAATATTTTCAAGTATAATATTTATTAAATTTATTATTGTTTCACATTTCTCAGTACCTAACATAGAAATAGTGTAATACAGCTTCGATATTATATTATTATCAGAAATCCGAATATTATTTTTCTTTATTTTTCCGCAGGATTAGCCGCTGGCAGATACGCTGTAACGCGCGATCCGATTCTGGCCCAGCCGCAGTGCCGCCAACGCTATCCCTCGACCTTCTAGTCCGCGGCTGCTGAACTTTACTGCTCCCGCCCTTCATCCAGAGAATCCGAGATTTTAACAATAATAATATTATTATTGATTGACAATTGTTATTTTTTGTTAATATCCTATCCATCCGTTGCTGGACGTGTGGCGACGTTGGCGTATTCGATTTCGATTCCGACTTAACCTTAGTCAATATAGGTTTATTATGATTCCGAGTGCAGATTCGTCAAGGTCAAAATGCCAAGATTACGCCTGGTCGGTTCCGTTCTAGCATTCTTATGCCGAGTTCCATGAACGGCATGAACGCTCACCAAACGTTTAACGAATGATTATAATTTATAAATTATCAATTATAAACCATTTTTTTCATTAATTTATTAAATCTATCGATCTATATGGTCCCGTTCCGCGCGATTATTTCATGTTTGCACCGATGTCAACAGTATAGTACAAATATTATAATACGATGTAGAAATCTGTGGTTTTTTGGTTGTTTTTTCTTTACTCTTCGGTCTTTTCCCATTTAGTACCACTCCGTTATTTAGGATATCTACTACGCGGTCACTCTAAGAATTTGTCTTCGGGTCGGCCGACGCGTGAGCAGTGCTCAAGCAAGTTATTAACATTATAAGAGAGCACGACGGTATCATAGGTAGACATAATAGTATTAATATATTTATATGTCTACGCACGGAGTACTTGGGTCCGTAACCGCGGTCGACCCCGACCAGTCGACCCTACACCACTTCCGTCCTGCGCTCCCGTGTACCTACGGCGTGTCTGACACTCTGTCGACTGTCCCTCTGACGTCATATTTTGTGCGAGTGCGAGTGCGGCGTCTGCGTAGTGCGAGCTGCATCGTTTGTTGTCGTCACGTCCACGTCCGCTTTTATTCGTTTTCGGTTTTCCGGATATCAGCGCCGCGACAGACGTCACCGTTTCGGCGTTATCGCGATGGAAACGGGTCCGAAATAACGTCATGCGCATCTGCCGTACTGCAGATCTCATCGTCATCGGCGCTGCGTCGTGACTTTAATAATTTATAATACATTATAATATAATGTTGTCGTCACGACGTTTTTTTTTTTATTGATACAAGACCCTCGGCAACATGGGCCATTGGCCTTACAAAATATAATCTTTTAATCTTTTACATAATGTAGCTTATTCTAAATTATTTTAAATTTTGGTTTAACGATTAGTGGCTCTGCTGAATTGGACGATACTGGCTATGGATTGAGGGTGATTGTGGAGTACTTCGGTTTGTGATTCTGGCCGTCACGACGTTTATAATATCGTATTGTAATAATAAAAATAAATAATGACATTATATTACTGTCGTCTCGGCGTAAACGATATTATACTACAATTTACAATATTGTTTGTCATATTTTATTTGTCTAGTTTGATGACAACTTTCAGTTTGTTGGGCGTATAATTTCGATTTTCGATTATTTCATTAGTTGCGCCACCGCAAAAGTTCTCATCGATTGGGAGGAGTGGCAGATAAAATATTAGTTTTTACGTGTTACTGTTATATTATAGTGGCAAAAACGTTTTATGTAAAGTGCGTATAGATACGTGCATTATAAAATGATATTATAGTATATAGTATACACTATACAGATACACCCAAATATCCAGAAAATAGTGTGTTGGCAGGAGGGAGTAGGGACTAGGGAGGAAGTGAAGCCGGAAAATGTCACTTCGCGATTCTCTCGTGGACGTCATTGTACGTACGTGATACATCCATATAGTCGAATCTAGAGTAATATATAACTTATAATTTATAAACAATAGTACCTAATTGGTATAATCGATGAGAGCGATATAGAACCATATTATTCACTTTGATGCTACATAATAGGGCTAAAAGAGGGATCCCTCTTCCCATTTATGGCCTTATAAGCCAAATCAATATGTATGAATACATTTAATACATTATTTATTGCCTACGTATAGTAATATATATTATATGATAAATTATAATAACCATACTCGTAAGCCTCAAATCACACTCAGTAATTACTAATTAGTAATACTTCTATAAATACTTCTAAATGTTAACAATTCTTAGTTATTATTTAAATATGCTGTATACAATCTAATACAATAGGTTATAGGTAACTTATTAGCCCAATAAAAGTACAGCCAGTACAGGTATGTAGGGCTGGACCTAAAAATACCACTACCCCGGGGGATAAGAATAATATAGGTACGTCCATTTAATTTAAGCAGCCAAGCAGGTATCTATATAAGATGTAGGTAACTTAAATACTTAAATGTTCCATTACTTCAGTTATTGAACACCCTTGATTAGTGAGATATCAGATAAGTTCGTTCTCGGTTACATTTCATATTTTCATATCTACTTATACAAAAAATATTTGAACAACAAAAGATTCTACACATACGACGTTACTCGCACTATAATATTATAAGTAGGTACTCATATTGTGGTAATAATTTGTGTTGTTTAATGATTAAGCGATAATGGAATATAGATACATGTTCGGTAATCTAGTATAATATAGTTCTAATACTTTTAGCTATATCTGAAAAAATCAAAAAAACTGTTTTGATTTAGTGCTTTAATTTAAAATTTATACGTACCTGGGTAACTCATTTTTGAAATTCACTCATCTTGTTTTCAAACACAATAATGAAAAAATATATTTTTATTTGGTTTTCTACTTTTCTATATTTTGTGACTGATGTATAGAATAATATATTACCCCTGGGGATGTATTCCGATTTTCTCACCATAGATCCGGCCCTGAAGGTATGGTGTGATGTTTTGAAATAAAATCAGGCTTGTGGGTATTGTAAATATAAAAGACTATCCATTAGAAGAGTAACACTTTATATAGACTTATGTTATTAATCAGTTTTTTTCCATGTTTGAGATACTGTACCAAATTTTATAATTATTTAATAAAGTTTATTAAGAAGTTTTTGTTTATGTAATTTATCTACATCGCGATCAATTATAATGCATGTTAAAGATCGATGATAGATAATAAATTACTGAGAAAATTTATTATAGAGATATGTAAGCCAATTTTGTTGCTTATATACTTGTTATAGCTAATAGTTTAATCTCCAAGTGGCCGAAAAAGATATTTTACACCTTTGATGTACACAGTACCTACACTTGCAATAATTGGAGAATAAATAATAATCAACCCAAATATTCGATAAACCTATTTGATTATACATTGTATTAAATATTAATGTATGTTTCACATTCATTTTTCTATCCACATTTTTCAATTTTTCAATTGTTGTACTATACTCACACAGTATAATTTGATATTTATGGGATGATTAGAAACATACTATAGAATATAGATGATGGGAACAGTTTACAAATACACCTTTTTAAATCTTAGTAGTATCAATAGAATGTACGCCAGAGCTTGAATAAATTAATCGATTTTGTGTAATTATCCTAAGTATTAAACCTGCATAGTATAATTTTAATATTACTTTATAAATATATGCGAGATTCGTGATTACCTATTTACCTATACTAATTTTCCTTTCTCCCCAAGATCATCAATATATTACATAAAATAACTTAATACTTAATAGCTTTTAATATATTCATTATTAATTTCGATAAATTAAATTAGATCTTATAATACAGAATTCGCAAAACTATATAGGTACAGCGGAATACTGATGTCTAATACGTATTCGGATCATTAATTTTGAAAAAAAATGACATAATACTCTGCGACCTTTGTGTGTTGATATGATTATTAACATTATGACAACCAGATTAACGTATCATAATATAGATTATAGAGCACTAGGATATAAGATGTTAAAAAATGTTGTCCACTTTTGTCCTACTTTTTTAATTATACCTAATGTTTTTTTGTACTCAGTAGGTAGAATTATTTTAAGAAGCCCCCACCCCAGAATTCAATCCTTGATTCACAACTGGTAGCGTGTTATTACGTATTTTTCAATATTGATTACCTACGTCCTACTTAATATTAGTTCTTAAATTTAGTTATAGAATTTGTTTGAAGACCAATATTATAAATGGATTACAAAAAGAATAATAGAAATAAAAATATATGGTATAAGTATTATGATTATAGATGTATGTTTAACTTCTAAAGTAGATTCTCTTTACTTCATATATATTATGTCTACGTGAATAATACCATTTTAAAAGAATTCAAAATTAAGTCGATGCGCTGGACGTCGTTGACATAAGATTACTTAGTATTGGTACTTGGGTAAAATTGACTATTATTATACAAAATAAATAGGTAGGTTATATACATAATAGCTAATACTACTTAGGTTTTAGCATATTATATAAACCGAGCTAATTGATAATAGGTATATCTACTGCAGTGGTCTTACTGTAATATAGAATTTATTTTTGAAGTGGGTGGAGTGGGTCATACATCATATATTTATATAGATTTAGTACATTTAAATGGAGTATAAATATTTAAAAATATAATATCATCAGAATATTGTTGACATTATATATATTATAATATTACGAATTCGGAATTATAATTAGCTTATGCAGTATGTATTGTCTATGATTACCTGATGCTTTGATGATTAGCAAGTAGCAGCAATACTGATGTTTAGCAACCAGAAACTACAAAACAAATTTGTTATTTATGTGGAAAAACAATTTTTTAACAATAAAAGATTTAACAAAAAAAGATACCTATTGATGTCGTTAAGAAGATGCTATACTACTGACAACCAACCATGTGTTGACACTGTATAATAAACGTATAGTGCCTAATGTGCCTAATGTATTACAGTATTATACATCAAATTTGCGTTTTGCAGAACAAATTTTTTTTCATCTCTCATATATTATTAGAGTGAATTGGTCTATATTAATATATTATCAAACTAAAGTAAGAACATTATCTATGGGAATTTAAAATAAACAATTTTATTGTTATTAACTTTTGTGTCAAAACCGATTTTGTTGACTGTATAGATACTAGATTGTATTTATACCTCAAATCTACATACTATTTATGTATACAAAAAATAATAGTTTATAACCAATATCAATATTTTGAAAATCTCATTGAGTATTGTAAATTTGTAAGATTAAGTAATATATTACCTACGAATTTCAATTCCAGGAAATATTTTTAAATAACAAAAAATAACTAACATTTTTATTTATTGTTTAAGATACATAAATTCAACTTCGATGACATTTGAACAAGAAAAGTTTTTTTTTAAAGATTGTGCTTATACATATTATTTTAGATTTTGATAGGAGCGATGAATTTATTGATTTTACAATGATGTGTGTTTTATTTTTTTTGTCTGAAGAAACTTTTTAAGTATAAAAAAAATAGTATGATTTTCAACATCAATATTTTTTCTGGTTGAAAAATAAATCTATACATGTTTATCTATATATATATTATTGTTGGTATCCGCTGAACTGTTAAAAGTAAAAATTGAATGGTTTTTTTTTATATTAAAAATGAAAAAAAATAAGGGTAATCCAGAGTTTTTAATGAAATCCAGTTTTTTTTCAAAATCTGTTCTCCTACTTTACTATGATTCAAAACGAGTAGATATACTTGACATTTTCACCAAACGCTTATAGATATTAATATTAGGTATTAGCATTTGCCATGCATATAATATCTAAAATATTTTGACATTTAAAAAAAAAAATTATCAATAAAAACTATTTAGCTCGGTCAAAAAAAAAAAAATGTTAACAAGGTTCGTCAAAAGATGTTATTAGTGAAATTAAAAATAACTAAAGTGGATATTGCTCTGCTGTACATTAGGTGAAGTGTGGGTCACTGTAATGGATGTGTTAAGTATGAACACAATTATACATCTAAAATCATTATATACGAAAAACGATTCGATGACTGCAGAAGTTCTGTCAGCCAATTTTATGAAACGATTGCTATTAAAGTAATTAATTGTACTATTATACATTACTACATTAGTAATAGGTGCAATAGGATAAATTAATTTTTTCCAAAAAAATGTCATTATGAGTATAAAATATAAGTTATAATAATATATATAATATAAAAGTTTCAAGTACCCACGAATAATATTATTAAACTACAACAAAATAATTAAAATTGTGGTTCTTTGTTGAAATAGGTACCTATAATTCCTTCCAAGTTTGAAATTAAAATGTATATAAAAAAAACCATGTTTATAAGTTTTTTAAATATTTTGGTTACGGTATGATATACTTATGAGACACCTTCTTTGACACATGTGATCAAAATAAAATTTTTGCTTCCGTATATTTAATATTTTTTAAATGCTATCCTAACAACATACGAGGAACCTTGTATTAATTGTCAAGTGGTTTGATTCAGCAAAAATCAATGTTTATAAAAATAAAAAATTCTTATACTTGCATGTAAAATACTCAAAAGCAGTCAAAATTTATTTACCGTGTATAGAGAATGATAAAATAAACATTTTCTGAAAATTTCGAGTATTCATTTGTTTTTTGAATAACAACAAAGTAAGAAAACCATTCTTTAAGAAATTGTACGTCGTAAAAGTATTAAAAACTTAAAACGTTTATAGTAAACTAATGCGACTTTCCGGTTAACATGCTATTTTTGAGAAACGTATGTAAAATCCTGTATTGAATTTTCAAAAGTTAAATTTAACTAAAAATAAAATTTTTTATGAATCTTTAACTCAAAATAATTTGTAAATTTTTGTGATTTCGAAGAATTTTATCATGTATGAGAAATCGTCGTATAAACATTTGGTGAAAATGTATATCTACGGCTATTAGTAGGTATTAAAGTTTTTGAGTAATACCAAAAAAACTAAACGTTTTTGTCAAAAACTATATTTGAGTAAAAATTCCGTCGGGTTTGTCTAACTACTAGGAATTTTTACTTTTGACCACTTCCTACTCTCCCAAAGTATCATCAAGATTTACTTTCTTAACAGAAAAAATATTAAAGTTGGAGATTGAAGCATTTTTACTACTTCAAAAGGTGGTGACTAACACAAAAAAATTCATTGTAAAATCAATATAATATACATTCATTGTTAAGAACCTAAAAGCTCGAAACTCAAAAACTTATAAGCTCGTCTTTCCATGTTTGGTGCATAATAACTAGATTAAACGTAATTTTCTAACAAGATTATAGTATTTTTTTACCTATAGGTACACATTTCAATACATATATGGCACCGAATGTTCAGACTTAAGAGGGGCATTCCCCTCCCCATACCATTAAATTGTATTTAATAGTTAATAAATATCCATCGTGATTTTGTATTGATTCTAAAATATGATTTTTATGTTTAAATTTTAAGTACATTTATTCGAATTCTGATTTTTGAAATTACTAAGAATAGTTTAGAATACTATTTAAATTAAATTAAAATGGCACAGTCAAAAATTCAAAGAATACTACTAAAAGCTTTGCTGTGTTTAATTTTAGTATACCTATTATGTGTAACAATATACTTAGAGATCTTAAAATGTCAACCTTTAAATGAACCTCTAAACATGTATGTTTAAAATACCATGCAAAAGCTCACCAGCACTTAAAACCATTAGTTTCAGCATACTTCTCTCAAAACATTCTTAATGTAGTTAGATAATAGGCGTATACAACGACAATGGACCTTTTAAAATAATTCTTACTACACTCCAAGATTTTATAATTATTGATTGTGCCTTGGCCATTTCATGAAATTTGATCTTCGCTAATATTGTATCACTTAAATTCTAGCTCTGCTGTATTCTGTATAGCATGTTCAAGTATGCCAATACAATATTTTTTATTATTATATTGATAAAAAATAAGATATTCCTAGCTTTAGGCTATCCATATTCACAGATATTGTATACACTTTGCCATTTTTTAAATAATAAATGTATTATTTATATTATTGATATACAAAAACTTTAAGAAACTTAGTTTAATTTATACTTACCTCCTCCTCCAGCTTCAAGCCCGTAAGTAATATTGGGATGTCACAGTTGAAAATCCTAGAAGGTACTTGTAAAATAATCAGGGGAGAATGAGGAAAAATGGTAATTTTTATGCAATACCAATATTTAACATATTCGATTTTCTCATTTTTTTGTTATCCAAAACGAATAACTTTAGGTACCTATAATTACATTCAATTTTTCACTAAATGTTAATTATATAATTTTCTATATATTGTAAAATTTAAAAAGTATATATATTTTTTTTTTGTGGTCTTATAATTACATCAGATATAGCCTATTTAGGCATTGTTATTTATATACAGTTTACATTAAAGCTTTTGCTTATATAAGGTGATATAATTCAATTTATTATTTTACGAATTTTATAATGTTATCATTTGATTGGAAGGCCGGTCGTAAAGCTTATCCTAGAGTCTAGACTAGTCCTAGTAGATGTGGTATATGCGATGTTTGTTTTTTCAGTCTTCAAACTTTAGGCATCAAACTACTGAACACCCTGTCTCCATATTGGCGTATACATAAGTTCTCTATGCGTAGATAAATGAAAAAAAACCTAACCTATGTAAAAAAATCACTGTTTTAAGGGATTTATAATACAATAAAAAAAGCCATTACTCATTATGTATGAAAAAATAATCATAGACGAGACTCAACTATTCAAGCCATCAAAATAAACTACTGCCTAGTATCAACTATCATTCTACAGCATATTATTATTATTTTTTTAAGCTTCGGCAACTGAGGCCATTAGCTGTAGGTTGTGGTACTGTAGGGTTATGGAACACGTGTGTACAACATATTATTGTTCTCGCTGTTTCTTTAAAACATTATTAATTATGACTAATTATACTATATTATCTGGTGTATACATTTTAAATATTCTCTCCTATAGAGTATATTCGTACTTGTATTGAATTCGTAGGTAATATTGACACTACTCCTCGCCATATATCTATTATAATTTGTAATTTTATGTGAATTGTGAATAACAATATTATGTTTTTAAGCCTTTTCTAAACACGTTATTTCACTCTGACCCCTCCCTCCAGTTTGGAATTTCTGACCAAGTACATATTATATTGTTTGGAATTTGTTTCCTCGGAAATTTCTAGAATTGGTTTGGCATTATACGCAGGACGCCAAGACTTGTAGAATTTTTTGTATCGAGGGGCTGAAGAAATGTTTCCCCAGAGAGGTACCGAAGTTCAAAAATTGTAATACCTAGTTCAAACAATATTTTCACGTTTTTACAGGACTTAAACAAAAAAATGCCATGAGGGAATTTAACTACCACATCTGTCGTCTAACCGCGTAAATGCGTGTAAAGTAGTAGCACTGTGCGCCGTTCGTCGATTATTAATAGGCATAATACCTACATATCCACATAGACATAGATATTAAAGGCTGTATCCGAATTGGTTCAATTCTCCAATAATAGTTTAAACTAAGGTCTGAGAATCTCTAATAAAAAAAAAATACATAACACTTTCGAAAGAGGCGATAAATACGATCTAATAAGATTTTTATAACATATATCCCGACATTATAAGTACGAATGAAATAGATTAACAGTTGCGCAAATCCGCAACCCCGAACATTTTTCAATTCACTGATGTATTAAAAGAAGTTTAAATTAAAACATATGTGAAATTGAGAAGTAGAGACAAACAGAAGAACAAACTAAGAACAAACTACAGAAACTTAAGTATAAATATAAGGAAATATTTATATAAACAGAAATGGACAAATACAATATTGGTATAGTATCATGATTTAAAATATATTATTTTTTTTAATAAAAAAAAAAAAAATATATATTATGTACCTATAGTTAATCTTCTATAATAGTATATAAAATAATAGACTGTTATTCTATCTCGTCAAATAATATTATTATGTGCAATATCGTTCTGAGGATTATCGGGAAAAACATATTTTTTTATTTGATTTATTGAACTATGTTTAAATTTTTATTCGCTGCGGTCAGTACAGCGGATGGTGGCGATGTTTATTTTATTTATTCCAAGAAGACTGTTAATACGAGGGTCACGTCTAAATAACACAATATTCCCTTTCCCGCTTACCAATCATCCCACAGTTTATACTTGTCAGACGTTAAATAGTCGCCAATCGCCATTGTCCATAATAATCGTTATTCGCTTCGTCTGCGTGTAAATAAATATAGGTTGGTACGCCTTGCAAATATTTTACTATTTTAAAATGTTTTTATTTAAAATAGTTAAAATCGATGTGAATATGACGCGATGTATGAATGCATGACGATACTGCCATATTGCCTGCACAGCATATATAAATATAATTTATATACAATTAACAACTACCTATGATCTATATCTTAATGTATAATACATCTATAGTGAAAAGTAAAATAATTATTGCGAAAACAGTTAAGGAGCTCCGGCGATATGCCTGAGTATCGAAATGTGCAGCAATTTCAGTCAATGGCTATTTATTTGTAAATTTATAAACTTATTACGTTCAAGATAATGAAAACATTTTGTTTAAACCGGGAAGTTTCCTGCAGGAGCATAGAAGATTTTGATGACGTCATATTCATTGAGTATAAAAACGATTCTGATCGAAGACGGTGTAATGTATTATAGGTATTAATTATTATAATATATTATATTTTATTATAGTATCACTATTACTTGTTAACATATAAGTCAATATATTTAAATACCGACTCTCGACGTGTCCTGTATAACAGTGTAAATAGGATCGAGGTATTAATAGCTTAAAATTAGTCTCAATATTTTAAACATTTCATAGTGAATAGAAAATAATAATAAACGCGGCGGTAAAGAGTTTCAAGTTTTTACAAATAATATTTTTTTTAATTACAACATACAGTACCTAAAAATTGCTAAAAAAAAAGATTATAATTTGTTCTTATGAAAATCCAATTTTGTCAAAATTTAAAAAAAATTGTGCTCATGTGGTATTTTCGATATTTTTGGAACGCTGGATGAGTCTAATTTATTAAGAGACATTGTATTAAATTGTCAAGCTTTAGCTATTCAAATTGCATTTTTAATTACAAAATAATTTTTAAACCTATATAAAGGGCTTGAAAAGAGCCGACATATTTAAAAAAATGTATCGTACCTATAGAACATTTTAATATTGTTAATATTTTATAAAAATTATAGGGTTCTATAGAATATATTTTATTACTTATTAATAGTTATTATGTATGAATATTGGATATTCATTTTTGAACTAAATAAAATTTATTTTGTAACTAGAATTTTTATTTTTGACCCACAAAATGATCAACTATAGATTCAATTTTTCACTATAGACACCACCCTTAAAGTTATTAAAAGCATTTTGAACACTGCTCTTAAAGGTGATGCCAGACCCATAAAAAAACCACTTTCCTACCCATCAATGTTAATCATATACATTCAATGCTCCGATCCGAATCTAAAATGACGATGTTTCACTTTAAGAAGTCGTGTGACGTGTTGGTGTGTACCTATAGACATAGTTGAACGGATCAACCTTAACCTACAAAATGTGTATGCCAAACACATTTTCGGCTGTCAGCATATACTTTTTGCCAAAACTTCAGTATTAAATTTAATGTTAAATAGTATTTTTAATTTGTACGTCTAACGTGATGGTGAGTAGGTTTAGCTAATTAGTATAATCATCACTATCATACTTAAGTTCTACAAACTGGGACACTGAAAATATCTTATGACAATACATAATATATATACAATTACATACTTATAAATATATAATATATATCGTAAATACTTTAGTGCAGAATGATGACTTTTATATATTATTATACATAATTATATAAACAATTCAATTGCATATTTGTATTGTTATAACTTATATTATTGATGAATGTATATGTATTATCATTGATCAGATTTAAAATATTGTATAGATTGTAAATACATTGTACCTATTTTGCTATGTGCATAAATTTATATTCATAATAACATAATAGGTTTACTACACATTTCGTTACCAATACTACACATGCAGATCACATATCGTAATAAAATAGGGATCTAACTACCGTATTGTGTATAATATTTTAACATTCATTTTAGTAGTCTGATTATTGTTGTACAAAGTTTTGAAAGATTGAAAACTAGGTATTTTAGAATACATATAATTCATTATATTATACTTGTAGTATTTTATATATTCAGTAAATTATTTTTATAGAAAGAAATAATATTTTAAAAAATACCCATCCATGAACATTTATGTTAGTACATTCTAATTTAATATTCAATCTGGTCTCAGATAGTTGGAAGGTATAGGAATAAAGGTATTGGAAGTAAGTAGTAACTACATATATTTTATAGAGCACATCAAATAATTATTAGGAATTTACTATAAAGTATACCACCTATAAGCAGTTTTTTTTTCTAGGTGTTGCTGAAATGACGAACCTAATCATACCAAGCGGCTTTGTAATTTTCTTTGTCAGTTATGTGTATAATTTTATAATTATTATTATTCACCAGTTGAAAAAAGCCTGATTAAGTCCTGAGTGTCATTGTTTTGTTTTGGAAGCTAAATCCAATATTTTCACGCGTGTATATTGTTGTCCCGTCGTAAAAAATACTCAGGATATTGACGACTTAAGTGGGTTGTGTAGCCTGTGTGTAACGATTTTCATTAGAGGGCTTCACACCCCGTCTTGTTTTAAGCGCGTAAACAAAACAGCTCTCGGCTTTAATGCGGAATTTTATATTTTTAATCATATACAACGTTGCGTTTTTAATAAACACCCATGAACATTGTTTGAAATTGTTTCCTACCCGTCAGTAACGTTTATATATACTATATATGTATGTATGTATATGTGTCCTTCCACCGACACCAAAACCCGCCTGCACAGCGGTCGCCCCCGCCGAGAAACCCACCCCCAGACCGATCGACTGGATAGTGTTAATCACGCAAACGCGGGACGCCGGCCAAGTTCGGAACAAACGCCTCGTGAAAATATATTTTTCTTCCCATACACATTCGGCTTTTGTCCGGCTCCCCAGACACCGCGCTACCACCGCCGACGCCGGTATATAGTCGGTACTCGGTACCACTATATGATGTGAATTTCCAATATGCGTAGTTTAAAAACGAGATAAAACATTCATATCATAGTTTTAAGCTTAAGAGTTTCAAACCTAAAAAAAAAAAAAATGATATCAATGATCGTCGAAGTAAAAAATATCGCAATTCCATAAAATATGAACTGTGTTGATAGACATTGAATCCTTCAACATGTACGGGTTTACTGCCTATAAACTTCATACGGTTACTCCAAACCCATGTAAGTACCTACCTAACTTATTCGATAGCTGTTTATTATTTTATTTTTTTAATAACAATAATAATATAAAATCATTAATCGCTAATCAATCACAGCTTTATACGAGTCACTATCTCTAAATTCGTTTTCGTTTTTCCCTGGAATGTTTAGATACATGTCGTGTATCTATCTAGCTAACACTATTTTTGTTATTTTGAAATGTTTTACTTTATTAATATTAAGTCATGATTTTAACAAGATTTTAGTATAAAAATGAATGAGTAAATATTTGATTGGTAGTAATTCAGTAAATTTATCAAATATATAAATTTTACAAAGTTATAAATAATCATAAGTAGGTACCTAGTTTAGATTTTATATGTTCAAATTTATGTTTTTCATTTGAATTTAATTAAACTTCTAAACTTTTTAATTCTGAACAATGAACAGAGTGAGGTATTGCATGGTGTAACATTATAATGATGTGTTTTGTTTTGGGAATACAGTGTTTGTGTTCCGTAAAAGTACTTCAAAGTTTCACGTAGCTTCCGCATTTCCCTATCTATAAATTGGAATTTTAACACATATGGTACTTTAAAAAGTCCTACATTTTTGAAATGGTATATACGACCAAAACCCGAAAAAAAAAGGTTGACCGTGCTTAGCTCAGAATAGTTTTCTGGAGACGAACAATTTTAATTGCTCTAACTTATAAATAATAATATAAAAATTAATTACACTAAGTATAAGTTATCTGTTTTGTTAAAGAAATTAATTTGTTTTTCTTTTCAATATCAACACTAGTAGATCTTAGTGATATTGATACAATTATTGAATTACATTGTAAACTTGTAAATATATATTTGATAAAATCATATATTATTTTTGTATGTGTGATATTTTTGCGCATGCACCATATTGTATATTATGACAGAATGACACCAACTATATTATATTTTGACCAAAACGTTTAACTTGTATGTTAACATATAACTATTCCTGTTACAAAATGTTGTAATTTAATAATGTAGTATATTGGTAGATACAAGCATAAAGCTAGGTATAGTATACACATTAAAATTCAAGAAATGTAAATTAGAAAACAATAGCGACTAAAAATAACACATTGGTAATTAATAATTATAAAACTAATACCCTGAATCCTCCCCTATTCTGTTCTTGATGACTGAATCTAAAATAATAAATACTGTACATTTTTAAAAAGAAATTTGTTTTTCAAATCAAACTTTGTTTTTTTTTTTTTGCTAAAAATGGGGTTACATTATCGAGTTAATCTGACCTTAACTACAAGAGAAAATAATAATTAATTAAAAATCGAACTTAATTGTAATAACCTATTTGCTTATGTGAGTGGTGAGTACCAACTATTAAATCGTTGAGCTGCCGTAATCATGTCGCGTGAGGAAGACGTGTTTCAATTAACCACTGGATTTCGTGATGCCGGATTGTCATTTGTCAACATTATCAAACTAAATTAGGCACCTACATTTGTGTATAAGCACTAGGTATTTCATAGCATAATATGCGGACCATACTATTTCTGTATTCTCCTTTAAATTTCTACAGCAGTTAGAAGACATTTGGATTATTGAAACAATTAATGAGTATATCTAGTCGAACCTCTTTTGTAAATATAAAATACGGACAATATTTTTTCATGTTTACCATTGGACGAATCGTTGGTTTTGAACTCGAGGCATGTCACGTAGTACCATAAATAATATAAGAATGGATAGGCCACCAAACTTTATAATGCGAGAATGAACATTATTTGTATTGTTCAATTTTTTTTATTATAAGTAAGTATCCATTTATTTTGAAAAAACACATTTTTATTTTTGTTTTTTTTTTATAAAATGGTAAAATTTACATTTATAATTTACATATGTTTATATTTTTTGGTTATTTTGTCAAATGTTATTTAGATTTAAGTGAAGTTATCTCATCCTCATGAAAAAATATTGAGAACCAATAGCATAATATAACTAATATGTTTAAATAATATATAAGTATATATGTATGAAACTTGGTCTTAAAAATATTTCTTATTGAAATTACTTTTTGAATTAATACATAATTAAAGAATTTAAGTATACGTTTAAAAAAAAAATTCTAATTTGTATTAAATGAGTATATTTTGTACAATAATTAAATGTATAAATCTTTTTTATTAACAACAATTTTATTTTTAAGATTGAGTAGTACCTATTTAAATAGATGTTTTTTATACTACTTTTCAAATTTCATTTAATCAATTACATTTTTAATTTTAAAATTTTTTAAAGTAATTACACAACAAAACAAAAAATAAATAAAATAGAAATCCGTTCTTAGAATACAATTTGTATTTTTTTTATAATTTTTTGTTATTTTATGGTAAATTAAAATTATTTGCACGTTATTTTTTATAAAATTCTTAATGATAATTGTATAACTGTGTAGATTTGCATTTTATAGTATAATTTTCAAATAACTTTTAGACTACATGCAATAATAATATATACTCCGTGCAACTACTAAGAAATAATTAATAGCGATGTGAGAGGAGGGTTGAAAATGTCAACTTCAAAACTCTTTTATGCCGACTTGAACGAAAACAAAATCTCTATATTAGTCTACCTGTATATGGGGCTGGGGCATTCTTTTAAGTTATAACGATACTCAGATGGATTTATAAAAGTTATTTTATCAGTCCTTTCAAATTTAATTAGGTAATTCTGAATCAAAATAATATATTTCGCTGAGTTCAAAAGAGTTTATATTATTAGTCTATTCGCTGACGTAATAACTCGTATACATATATATGATTCTTAATTATTTTAAGTTCACTAAATTAACGTTCATTATAGAAAAGCCGTTATTGTTACTGTATAATGTCTATATAGCTGCAAATGCTTTTACCTCGTTACTAGAGTTTTCAATGATTCAGAAATAACCATGAATTTAATCCTTCTTCAGAGCATACTCGTAGTGTCATGACTCATGGTGGTCTGCTTAAATATACATAGTAAAATTATATAACACTATAAATTGAATAATAATAGATTATATATTTTTTTGAATCAATTTATCATACACTTATTTAATAGGCCTGAAAATTGAAAGTAATGAGTGAAGATTCTACCCAGCATCCATGTCTAGTGTTAATTTAAGATAAATAATTATTTAAAAAAAGTATTTATTTATAGTATAATATTTTTTAGACATGTTTATACAAGTATAGGTACAACAACTGAGCAACATGATTGATACAATTACATAAATTATATTAATTTAAGGTACCATAATACCAGGGTTTACAAAGAAAAAAATATAATAAAAAGTAATAGGTATATAGGTAGGTACTATTAATAATAACCTTTCTTCATAATCAAACTGTTAGTGTTTTTACCGGCTATACGATTATCATACAAGTATACAAGTTAATTTAAAAACGTTGAATTCAATGAACGTAATTTTAGTATTATTTACTATAGTTTTAATACCAAATCGAAGTGATTTCTGTGAATTTGAAAACTAATTATTCATAACATTATTTGTTTTTGTAACTGTAAAATACAACGCATTATAGTTAACTATTTATAATGCAAATTATATTGCATCATATTATAATGCTGATTAAAAAAATAATAATATTAAGAATATCTTATGGTATTCTGATATTCATATTATACAGTATTATATACTTGTACTAGTGCAGAGCTAAATAATGTAACACTGCTGTATAAAAGTATATATAATATATACAATTTACATAATGACAGACATTTAATAACGCAAAGTACACTTTTTAAATATAACTAATTACATACTAATAAGTAATAAGTGATATATTTATCTGGATTTATTTTAAGTATATAAGTTATAAATAATAAATCTTATTTTAACTTTATCCTTTAGGTTAAAACTCATTCTAAAAGATAATTATTTAAATCCATACTTTATGATCGCAATTTCGTAATTATAATTGACTATAACTTAAATTAAATTATGCGTACCTACCACTGTGACCAAATAAATAATATAGATTTAAAGTTTAAAAAAATTACAATTATTTGAAATATAAGCTACTAAGTAGAACATAATATTTTTAGCAAATTTATACTTTTATACAAACTAGAACGCACATTTTGGGGTTTTTTAACAAATGCTTATGCACACAATATTTCACTAGTGCATTAAGTTCTGAACTCTAGCTGATTGAAATTTATGAAAATAGCTTTTTAAGTTTTAATATTATGTATGAATAAGTTTAAGTACCTGCATTTATTAACAACAATAGTGGACTTTAGACTGAAAATATAATATGTTCTTATTTTAAAATTTGATGCATATATGTATACATTTAGCTCAAGGGTGGATCTTTTCTCACTATCTTGGTTGCCCCTCTAATCAATCCGACGACCTTATAGTATATTACACATTTAGTACTTAGTTTATTAATTTATTTCAGGTCGGTCGTCTGATACCGGACGAAGGACATCCGCAACCGTTCATTTCAACCCGAAAATCCCGTTCAACAACGCAACAGATCATCTTTACAGAACAAAAGACGTGAGTGTAAAAAATTATATCTTAATTTTTTAATCATACGGATATTATTATTTAGCCATCATTATGTAGTACACTCAATACTTACAGGAGATAGTTACCCACTCAAAGATAGTTACCTACTCAAATTTCAGCAGTAAATTTTTTGAATGAAACTTGTTATACATACAATGTCTTGTTCATAATTTTTTTTGGTACCTACAGATTTTCTTTTATAAATAAAATAACATCTGTAGGTATATGAACTAAATGTACCTAACAAATTATATTCATAAATATTATTTATTTATAACAATTATTGAATACTCTTTAAAATTGATATGTTAAGAGTTTTATTTAATTTCTTTTAGGTAGGTACTTACAATACACAATTATTGAAATATATTTTGATAAAATATAGTATAATTATTATTTATAGATATATTATTAGATAGTTAAGAAGGTTTCAACTTTTAATTGGATGGCACCAATATTTCAGACGTTACTCTAGGCTTTTATTTTAAATGCAATTTAATAGTTTTGTAAAATGTCCAATAGTACATATTATTATAATATTATATATAGAATAGTATTATGCAGTATAATAATTAATACTTTAACACAGATATCGGGTGTATTTCATTTAACAGTACTTATCTAAATTATTGACGGCCATATTTAAATGGATATAAATTATACATGGCAGTCGGTACTGGGATGAGAATTTGGTAAACATTAGTACAGGCATAGTATTTAAATCATGTACCTATTCATTTGAAGTGATGAATGATGATAAATCAGATTAATAAAAAGTGAAGGATGAATTGGTAGTATCTCCTATTTTCTATTTGTAGTGTGAATATATGTCTATGTTCTTAAATTATTATTATTAAAAGAGAAACATTGTAAATAATTTACCATAACAATAGTATAATTTATACTATACTGCATACTACACGTATTTATAGAATACAGACATTAACTCCGTTTTCATATTATTATGTAAATTACAATATATTTGACATAGTGAGTAATAAATATTATAGTTTCACATCGAAGTAAAAAAATAACTTGAATTATGTTATTGTACAACTGTTATGTTTTTACAGAAATTGAATTATTTAGAGCATTCAATTTTGCCAAAAATCTATTTTTTATTATTAAAGGAACATTAAAGGAATATTATTCTAAGTATTTGCTTAAGCACAGTGAAGAGTGCAAATGTTTGGTGCTCTGATGGCACTACTCAGCTTATTAAAACCTATTAGCTGTTGATATTTAAAATTATTTTATTTTTCAAAAAGTTAAATCATAAAAAAAATGTTGTTTAAAAAACTAAACAAAATCTGTATATTATAATATCTCGGAATTGAGTAATGAAATGTAAAAATGTTGTACCAACTGGAAACTTGAAACTATTTAAAACATTATGTTAGTTATATGTTTATGAAATAGTAATAAATCTTATTACTAAAAAATCTTATAAAAATTATTGACAAAATTATTAATCTTGTTTGTGGTATGTATGTATATTTTATGCTATATAATAATACACAAAATTGAGTATGTGCGATGTACCTACAATATTTTTTTTTCAAAAATAAAAATATATTTCAACTTGTATGGATGAAAATGTCAAATAACATGTGACCTTTTTTGTACCCTTCTCTCTCCCCAAAGGTCTATTTACGACTTTACGTGCCCTTTGGGTATCTGGTGTTTTCGTCTTCTATCCCCGGATTTATCATCAAGCGCTTCGGGTGTCCTCCATCGAAAACGATTCCCTGGGGTCGGATAAAAAATTATCCTGCCATGAACTCTGTAAAAATAACAAATTTAACTCCGGATGATTTCTCTGCGAGTTGTTTATTGACCTAAATAGAAGAAGAAACATGTCGTAAATATCTAACTGCAAGTTATTTTTATAATAAGTACCTATGTTGTTTCGATCTTTTAGGAAATGTATTGATATTTAAACTACGTTTAAAACCTAGTATAACATGCGAATAATCATGTAGTAATGGTTTAATAAGAGTGTAAGTGCTTACAGATAAAAAATATTACTAATTCAAATCTACTCTGTAAATGAATTATTTTTTGTTTAGCCACCTAACTATTATAATTTTTTACTATGGCGCTACACTTGTGTACATAGGCATTATAATTTTAGATTCTGAGCGGAGAGATAAATGTGTTGATTTCACGATGATGTGTGTTTTTTCTGTGTTAATCGTGTTTTGGTAGACTAAATATGCTTCAATTTTCTTCAACAGCATCTTTTCTGGTAGGAAAGTGAACCTAGTTGGTACATTGGGGGGTCAAAAGTAAAAATTCCAATAGTTTACAAACGCGTCATGAAAAACAAAGTTTTTGACGCAAAACCTGTTTTTGAAAAAAACGATTTTCTTTTTTAAGTTTTTAAAGATAACTCTAACAAAAAAATAACTGTATATACATCAAATTTTCAGTAAATGGTAGTATTTATTAACAATTTCTAGGTTAAATTTTCGAAATATTGTGACTCTCTTTGTACTATTTATATAGTAATAAAAAAATTTCGAGTTTGCAATGATCATTGAGTTCAAATTCATCACAAGCTTACAATGGCTCTCTAAAGACACCTAATGTACAGCAGAGCATTATCCACATAAAAGATTTTTTTATTTGATTATTATACATCTGTATAATATTATTAAGTATTATATACTATAGGTAAATTTGATTTTTCTGTGAGAGGACAAATTTATACAGTATACTATCAATAGGTAGGTACTTCACATTTATAATATGCTTAATTCATTTGACTTAAATAGTATTAAATCAAAATATGTTACTAAAATCAACAAAGTTATACTTTCCTACTCATAAATCATAATTTTACTCACTACATAATTAACTATCAAAAATGGATTAAGTAACTTTAAAGATTTTGATTACGTTAACAAGATAAAATAGGTACTATGTATAGGTAGTTTGAATAGGTATTATCATCATTAATTTTACTATAAACCGAAATATAATTCAACACAACACATTATATACATTGTAAAATATTATTAATGATTAATGAATATAAACACACGTCATTAAAATGTAGATACGGATAGACCTGGGATATTCCAACAATCAGTATACAAATTAGACTTAATTTACTTAACTGTATGAACTAGAAAATACTACTCTAATAATAAAAAATATTAATCATCGTGTAGGCATTTTTATATAACTATAAATTATAATAATGAGTAAAACCACTCGGTAAATTTTGTAAATTAATACCTATAATAATTGGATATGAAACATGCCTAAAAATATATATTACATGTACCAAGTAATTTTTTAAGCATGCTTACTCCCATTTTCCGCTTAAATAGTACATGTATTCAAATTCTGATTTTTGGAATTTTTAGTAGACCTACAGACCATATTTTCAAATTTCTGATATTTTTGTACTACTTGAGAAAGTATCTTGCAAACTTTTATTTTTCAAATTAGAACCCGTATTTTTACTCAAAAATTATTTGGTGGATGTTTTTTTTTTGAAAGTATTGATGTATCTAAATTAAAATCCTAATAAGTACTTTCTAAGTTATTAAAATGTTTATACTAATGATAATAATCCTTAAAAATGGTTTTTATAAAAAAAAAACTGTATGTATAATGTTAGATTATGTACCGTATTTATTAAGTAATAGTAAATGCTAACTTTTTCAAATCTACTCTTAGGCCCCCTATCTATGTAACCCATTGCCACAGCCATATTATTCTTAAAACACAAAGTTACGTAACTCAAAAACTACTATCTTGATCTTTGATTAGGATACATCTAAATTCTCAAAAAAAATATCTGCTAATTAAAAATGTAAAAGAGTGGTTCCTATTTGAAAAACTAAAGTTCGTATTATCACAAGATCATTCTTAACTGGTACAAAAATTGCAATGCTTCGAAAAATGGTCTTCAAGTGTATTTAAAAATTCCAAAAATCTGAATTTTAATATAATATGTATAATTTAGATATACAAATAGGATGAGCATGCTTAAAAAATCACTTTATAGTCTTATGATCATCGCTTGAACTATACAGGTCGATTTGGAAAGCATTATTCCCCCCTATATTTTTTCCCCTTTAATAATAAATGATAAAATAAATAGTTCTGATTTTTATACAAGAAAATTTCCTGTTGTTTAAAAATTCATTGTTTCAAACTTAAATAACTTTTTTTGTATTTGTGATATCGAAAAAATAAATATGATGTGGCACAGTAAATGTGCTTCTCGTTAAAGTGTAAAAAGTTGGTTGCTCGCTTTATTTGGACCATATCCTGAGTGGTTTTATCCCTCACAAGACACTTTTTGCAATATTGTACGTTTGAAAGACGTAGACAACATATACGGGTGGACCATATTTTTAGTTATTTAGACTTTTGCTGATTGTCCTATGAAAAGTAGCTATGCAACTTATTTTTTCAAATAACGACCAACCTTTTTACTAAAAATAGTTAAGCAGATGATTTTTAAAAAATATTTTGAAACACTTAAGTTAACATTTTAATGAGTAGTTTCTGAGTTATCAAAATGTATATTCTAAGTATAATAGTTCTTAAAAATATAAAAATATGTAATATTGGATCTAGTATTTATGATACTCATTACCTACTCATAAAGTTTTTAAAAATTTTAAAATGTTGATACCCAGATAAATATAAGCTACCTATTAAAATGATCAAACAATCATAACCCCCACATCTTCCAAACCCATTGTCATGAACCTAACCTCCACAAAGTACGAATCTCAATTTAGATACATAAATATTTTCATATATTCATCTAATGACCAATTTATTGAACAAAAAAGTGATTATCATTTGAAGAACATTGGCAGGTATTATCCACTCCTTAAATGGTATATAAACCTAAGTATTTTAAATTATAGTTCTCGATAATATAGGTATTTGAAATTTCCAAAAATTAGAATTTGGATAGATTCATTATTAAAGGAAATACTTGTGTGAGCATGCTTGGTTGATCACATACATTTTATAAGAGTTTCTTACATTATTTAACTGTTTTGTTCAAATAATTATACATCTTTTAATTAAAATACCTATTGTATTTGTTTTCAACACCAAAGTTACAAAGTAAGTGAAATATATTGACGTATTAGTTATATTTGGTACCATGACAGTTATCTAGGTATAAATAAAATTAATAAACGAAAAATTAATCTAGGAAACCCGTACATCATATGATGGTAAAAATGAAAAATACATTTAATTCCAAAAAAAATAATATGAAAACATTAATTGTAATTGTTGGTATTTAGGAATAACTTATTTTTGTATGATTCATTTATAGAGTTGTACTTTTACCAAACTATTTACTAACTTATTAATTAATCAATTAAAATATAAACCATCAAAAAGTATAAAATAAAGAAATATATCCTCAAAGCAAAAAATCCTCAAAATATGCATATATAATAATATAAAGAATAAAATTATGAAACTAGGTTTGCCTTAGCGTACAACGTATTTGTTTCTTACTCTGCTATTTTTGTGATTGCTTAAAACAAATATGCAAATGCTAAAAGTTCCCTGCCATAAGTGTAAGGAATAGGCATAAGCGGTTTTGTCCTATTTTTTAATGCGAAACCGTACAAAATTATTAAAATAATAGATTATTAACTCTTTATAATCTCAACAAGATAAGACTATAATACGGACTTTGGGAGACGATTGCCCCTCCTACCACTGTTATAGTAACTTAAATTTTTAAAATAATTTTATTAATTATCACATTTAACATTTAAAAACCATTATTTTACATAGTTTTGTTAAGACTGTGAGGTTTAAATAGTTTCAATATTAAAACTAGGTATTATAGTTTTTAGTTGTAACTTCTTAAGTGTTAAGTTACTAAAAAAATCGTAAAATTATCTACTTGAAGTACTACCTAGACTTGATTTCAGATCGACAGATATGGCTATTTGAAACTTTTGTACTACTTCTATACCCTAAGTTGTTGTGCCTATATAATGTACAATTTTTATTTTCATTTTCATTTCATTCACTCTTAAATAGTATACCTAATTGCTTTGTTGTAGTAGCTATAGGTACCTTTTATTCACACTGTTTTAACAACAATTTTTATCTATTTACTAAAAAATTTACTAATAATAAATTAATAAATACTAATTTACACAGATGTATTAGTTAATTATAATTTATTATTAAGCTCACTTTGTTTGGTAGGTACCTTTATAGTTATAAATCATTAAATATATTTGACGAAAGTTGTTAATAATATTTCAAAAACTATTTAAGTTTATGAAAATATTTAATATACATAATTTTAAGTTTCAAAAAAAATATTTTTCCTATTTTTTTTATCATCGTTTTTAAATTGTTTGGAGTACTCCGATGCAAAAAAATCAAAGTTTGAATGAATAGTTAATGAGTCATACATTTATAACTTATAACTCACACGTAATTTAAACTTAGATGAGTGAATTAAAGTAGTGCAGTCATACGCAGGTATATCCTGCAAAAATTGTATCCACTAATTTGCTCATCTAAACTTAAAATACTTGTGTTAAAAACTACTTCTCCGAAATTTGATTTTTATAGATCGAAATACTTCGATTAATATATTGTTTCAAAATACAACATTAAATATTCAAGTTTAAAAGAGAAAAAAAATTGCAAAATTAAAACTCTAAAAATAGCTAAAATTATAATGTTGCGTGATGACTTAAAATTACATGAAATAAATATTTTTAAAAACGTTAGTGTTTTCTGAAATATTGAGTGTCATACGTTAAATGAATTAAATATTTAAAATAAAGTTATACGGTAAACTCATGATGGGGTTGTATCTAATAAAGTGATACATATTTACTAAATCTAATAAATAAATATAAGTATTGTCGTATGCGGTCTACTGTACTCTTGCCACCTACCACATATGTTTCTGAAGTCATGTGCGGTCTATAACAAACATGTTGTCTGCCTATATGATCATTTTCAACGATTAGACTATTCGATGACGATTAGGCTTTATCTTATTGATGGAACTTCTACAACAATAATATATAATACTATAATAAAACCTGGGTCCACCAATAATCATTATTATTCGTGAATGTAGTCGTAAACGTGTAATATAATAAGTTTAGTTTGTGCATTGTGCTGTAATATCCATGTGAATATGTGATACGTTGTTCTGATGTTTAGCCAAACATTTCAATGTAATTTTTCAATCGGAGGAGAATACAATAGCTTTTTTAAATAAAAAGGGATTTATTGAAATTGATACTCCTCCTTGTGTAAACTGTGTCTCACCAACCAAATTTATATTCGGAAAGAACGGGGAAAAGATCAAACTGTGATACGATGTACTAAAAAAGGTTGCCAAAGAGCTCAATCCATCTGTAAATGTAACACTTTTTCAAGAATAATGTATAAAGTAAAAATGGACAATGTAATAGTGGTTTATCAATGTCAACAATTTTAGGGTTGGCATATTATTGGTGTCTTGAAATACCACAAAATACCTAACTAAAATTAACGGGGCGTGGAAGTCACACAGTGCATGGCTGGATGAATTTCAAAATTTTGAAATGAAACTGTAAACCATTACCAATTTTTTGTCGATCCGAACAGTGGTTCGCACATACAGCACATAGAAAGTTTATTGGGAGGTTTAAAACTTCAAATAGTAAAAAAAAAATGCATTGTACACCACTATCATTGCTGTCCTCGTATTGAGCGGAACAATGGTGGCGTCTAAAAAGAGAATAAGTACAATATATTTGAATGTTTTTTAAAAGGCTTAAAATTATATTGTACCTAACGTAAATAATAAAAATGCTGTATTTTTTGTTTTTTAAACATATACCTAGACATATTATATTTGCATGTATTTTTCACCTACCTAAAATAATTTTTTTTCTTTTTAATTTTTTTAAAGATCGTGACGAGCATTATTGAATTATTATAATTATTTTGTATCATTAAATCAAATATACCAGAATTCTACTATAGTTCTACTATTTTAACTATAAAAAGTTTGTGATAGACCGCATATGACGTGTAGAAACACTTGTGGTAGGGCGCATATGACATGTAGAAACTAACATGGTTGATAACAAGTGTATCTCTAAATACGACAAGAATACCTAAATATTAAAATATATATTACCATATTATATTTATTAAAAGATATAGTTTATTATATAAAATCATTAAGAACAACGAGTAAAAATATTCTTGTAAATATATGATCATTAAATGTTTAAAATTTACATTTCGTATTGAAACTGGAGTTCAGAATGAACATCAATGAGACAATGCTATTGTATTTGTCTTTAATAGAAAATATATATGTATCTAAAAATTATGTTATAAGTTGAATGTACCTGCATTATATAATAAAAATGTTCTCCTTAAAAATTTATGAAATAAGTAATAAATAAATAAAATAAATATGTAATTTAAGTATTGTTTTTTGTACTTTATAAATATATAAGTTTAGTTTTTGACCTTCAGTGAAGTTAAATACCACCATAAACTGTCGCTGTCATAGCATATGGCAGTGTCGAAATGTTCATTATCCTATTATGCCTGAAACTTCTACCTTCCTCCTCTATGCTTCCTTCCCCTTCTCTTGGTTTTATATATAAATCGATTCGCGTCAATCATGACTGACCTATAAGCCTTGAATAAAATAACACCACTGCGATGAAAGTTTACTGTAACGATTTTAATGGAATTAGTGAAATACTCGTATTGGGTAGATACAGAAGAAAGTTTTAGGCTTTCAATATAAAGTAAAAATTTAATATTTTATCACTATAATAAAAATATATTTGTGTATTTATAAGATAATTTCAAGAATATCTAGTATTTGTTTATAATATTAAATTGTCTATATTGTTATTTATTCACATTTTATATTTAAATAATTTATACACAATCATTTTATTGAGTAGAAGGAATTTTTAAACTAACCAAATTTTTCATTCAGAATCTACAGCTTTTTTTCTTTTATAATATTAAAGCTGAATGCATATCATAAATCAATATGATACAAGTATACGACATTACGACTTTTTAATATAATGTAATCTTTATGTTATCACAAGCTTAAATATTATAAGCTAAGCACCTAATACATAATATAGGCAGCCGGGTCCCGGGTATATAATCTATCTAAAGTAAATCAAAAAATCTAAAATGGTTGTATAATTATCATGATTAAAAAGGATTACGATTTGTAATTATTTACTTATCATTCTATTGTAATAAATGTATAAATGTATTTAGTGTAGATAAAATTGTAATTGTTAAAAATTATAAATAAAATATATTCAGTTATAGATCGAACACTCATGAGGAAAAAATATAAAGAATATAAAAAACCTCGACTGAAGGGTTAGGAACATAAAATATTTAAAGAATAGTAGGTTGACATCTTAAATTATTCAGAATAATACATCGTCTCGTCTTCAAACTTAGTTTAACATAACTGTAGAAAGTAGTACTGCGTTCTATTCTCAATTCAAAATAATATAAACATTAAAAAGTTCAAAAGTTTAGTACTAAATTTAAATCTATTTAGAAAATGGTGTTTATGGTTAAACACTTGAACCGAAATGTGTGAACATATATATTTCTTACATTTGTAGAACATACAATACAGAATTAGATATAATATAAAGGTAGCAGACGATATATATGCATTTCTTAAAGATTTTTTGACATGAACTTTCAGTCAACAGATTCATATACATTTATCATAGTTTTCTATTATATACTGTATTAAATAGCTGATTATTATAATCCGGTATTTTTATCAATCTATTTATTAAGGGAAATATAGTATATTAGTAAGTACCTACAGTTGTGCAATAAAAAATAAACTATATACATTGAAAATTAGTAAGATTCGTGTACTATATAATATAGGTAATTAGTATAAAATGGAACTTCGAATAAGAAATTTTATTAAGTTATTATTAAACTTAAACGATGTTCTGTTAAAACGTTTTATGATCAAGACCCACAAGGGACACTGAAAAATAAATACTTTATCCTAAAATAATTAACGTATTTTTAGTGTGAATAATTTAACATGGTTACTAACTATAAATGTTTATTAACTATAAATGATTACATATTTTTATTTATTTATTTTTATTTACATGTATAGAAATAATTTTTATGGATTTGAAAAATGTAACTAATATGTACTCAAAATAATTTCACCTACTTAGGGAGATTGATATAGGTAGGACGGATATATAATATATTATGTGAAGGAACATAAATTTATTTAATTTGTTCAAATTCCCAACACGACCAAATCCTAAACATTTCTTAGTATAGCAAATAGAAGCAATATGTTATAATATCATAAATATATAATATATAAACAATTGAGATTTACAATTTTTAATCTAAAACTAAAAATAAATAATTACGCAAATTTCAAAAGCTAAACAAAAAAAAAAGATATGTAGTTACCTACTTTTTGCTAATAACTGATTTATAACTTAGCAAAATAGCAACAAAGCAATATAGTATCGTAGTTAAATGCAAATAAGAGCATATGTGCCCTAATATATAATACTCATTACCCATTGTACATTATATTAAATGATCATACAATCATTAATATATTTTTAAAATTTTCAGAATTTAAAATCTTCAACGGTGTCTTCTTCTATAGCCACTTGTCATAGACGTGGTGCTCCAAGATATGCTTTAGCTGATCAAAATAATACAACATTTAGTCGTGGATCATTTCCAAACGATTACAATGATGACGGCCTTGATGATTATTTAAGTCACAGGTTAGTTATTATAGATATAAAAATAAACTATTATATAATAAATATTTTTTGAATATTCAATATATTTAACATAATTATATATGTATATGACGTATATATTATACGATAATAGTCAATAAGGTTTATCCACCTAAACGTATGCCACTGCTATCAATTTATTTAATTTACGCATAGTATAAAATTCACACCAATTTAAAATTATTGTTTTATATAAATACGTTTAAAAAATATATAAATGCGTGGTATTTCCGATAAAAAATAAATAAATATCACTATACAGAGTACCTAATATAGATAACGCATTTTTTTGTTCCTTAAATACAGTGAGGTACCTACGCATTGAACATATAGAACTGCAACACAATACATATTTATAGTAAATATAGTACCTACTACGTATATTTCTACGTATGTTATGCCTTTGAAATTTAGACACATACATTTATAAAAAAAAAAAAATTATTTATCTGCAGTGGGTTCATCATGTCATAAAATATTGTTCGATATCAGGGTAGAGCTGTAGACTAGGTGGACTGTAAATAAGAACAAACCTTCTAAATTATCTATTAATATGCCCACAATTAAAACTTTTAATATTCATCAAAACCTAAATCAGGTAGTAGTTGTCTCATCATTTTTTTAAAACGCCCTTGATATATGACTACTGACTTGTATCGACCTTGTACAGAGGTTGACGCGTATGTGACGTGAGTAGCTTTCGGAAGTCTGTTGTGACTCGGATGCTTCTGTTATGTAGTGATATTGTTAGCCCGACGTGTGCGCCACCGGTATAGACTGTTATATTATATTGTAGACAGTAGGAGTCCACAAACATTATAATTAGACACACACACACACATACGAATATTATAACAAAATAGTCTGTCAAACCTCTCGTTATTTCATGTTAAAACACCGAGCATAACCCATTCACATGGTGCATTCGTTTTAGACGCTATACGCATCAATTGTTAATAATTATAAAATTAAAATATTAATAATATAATTATTTACGTATGTATGTATTATTTATTTTATTTTTTTTGGGGTGGAAGGCGGTACTCAGCAGATGAATGTAGCGTAGATACAGGAAGAAAATCTTTAACTTTTGACTTGTACGATAAGAAGCTCTCAGAGAGCATACACGACGTGCAAAAGAAATTTCATGAAATCACTGTATGTGAAAGCAGCACCGTCAAAGGTAAATATTTGTATAGCCAATTTTTTTTTTATAATTTTGTTAAGGAAAACTTTTGTAAAAATGTAATTTTAAATATGAAAATCTATAATTATTATATGTACTTAATGTCTTAATGTGCATATTGTAATGTAATTCAAAGTTAATTCTTCGTGCATTTCATGCACACAACAATAAAAAATAGTAATAAAATACAATAGAAAATATTTTTTCTTATTATTTTTATTTATCATGTAAAAATGTTGTATTGATGACTAAATGCCTAAATTCACAACACAAAATAATTTGTTTAAAATTTGGTTATAATTTGTGTTATTTAATTTTGCATTGTATTGATGTACAGAAATATTCATAATATATTAATTAATACATACTTTATAATTAGTATAATTATATAACACAACCCGTGTATTCACTTTTAATTGTTGTATACTTTCACAATTTTCACCACAAGTTTAATTGGAATAAGAAACCAAAAGATTGTATAATCGAATGCAAATATAATTTAAAACAAAGCATAAAATACTAATATGGGAACTTTATCTGTGTAATATTATTCTCCATTCACCAGATACTGGCTATTTTATGGAGAGTTACTTTTTTGCGAACGAACGAAAATCGAACAATAAGCCATCTTTAAAATTAATTTTTGAAATTCAATTATGATTTAGTTTCCACGAAATCATATATTACGATTTGATTTTTCTGTTAAATTGGTAACAATATATTTTGCAATACTGTTTCAGAGATGACACCAGAAATACCAGATTCACGAGTGCGAACGCCACCAGAATTATCACGTGTGAATACCGATGACCCAGCCGAATGTGTTAAGCAGATGTTAAAAGCTGCTAGAGATATGGAGTTGGAATCAGTTGTTAATATTTTAACAAGCCATGATGAAGAATTTTTTAGAAATAATATCAATGACACGGATTCAACAGGTCGAGTATGTACTAACAAGAAAATAATTATTTTAAAATAAGTTATGTAGGTTAGGTTAGGTTATAATCTATATTAACCTATATTAACCATACTTAAGTATGTAATAACTAAATAATTGGTAGTGACAAAAAAACATTATTAGAATATATTATTACCTAATTTCTATATATTTGAGAAAATAAGTTACAACAATAGTAAGAACATTTTTTTGAAATGTATGATAGAAAGTGACAGATATTTTTATACATATTCAAAAACTAACACTTGGGTCATTTTTATCTTATTAATAAGGGAAAAATAAATATAATACTTTAAAATAGTTTAAATAAATGTTGAATGATTGCATGAAATTTAATAATAAATATTCTAAACATAATGTAATTTAATATTATTTACTGGAGGTTTTACGCTTAAGAAATCGAAAAGGTTGTTCTCGTATACAAGGACTGGTAGGTTAACTGGTAAGGACTGCAATTGGTTATTGGTAATTAATGAAATAATACTATTTATTTTCATAACTTTTATTGAATTTACATCAAAAAAAAAAAAAATTTTTTGGTTGAGTATTTATCATGATTTATGATTGTATGAGAAAATTAAATTTGTTTTTAGCTTTATACAGGATGTTGTTTTATTAACACATGATTTGTAAAGCACTTGGAAAAACTCTAAAAAATCGACATCTTTTTAGATTGAAATTAAACAACGATAGGAATAAGTGATAAGTAATAATACTAAACTTAAAAACGTTGTAACTTGTAAAACTAACCAAAGTACTCATAACATACCAGTGTACTTCGCCAAGCGACCTAATTTAATATCTGTAATTCAAAATACTTAAAATAAAAATAAATTATGTGAAAGATAAGATATAAAAATATATGTATAACTTTTTTAAAGAACATATTGAGTTTTAACTTTTAAGTATTTTTAATTAATAAGAAGTATCATTTATTTATTTTTTGGTTGCCGTGGTAATTATGTTATATGGAAGATAAAATGTTCAAGACTTTAATATTATAAATTATACATGTAATCCGAAAGTCTAAAATTATGTATAGATTATATTATATGTAAATCTGAAAAATGGTATATTATACTCTTTATGAAAACGTAATGCTATGAATTTAATCTTTTTAGTTACCTATGACTACAAAAAAAGTAATTGGATGACATTTTCAATTTTAAACAAAGTTGCCACATATAAATCTTTTCAGGCATCCTTCTACAACTGTAAAATGTAATAAATAATAATATTAAAAATTTATAATCTGAGTGATCTGTTTAACTTTTTACATTGATTTCTATCTGTTATTAATTTCTATCCGTATTTGTAAAAATGATTTTCTAAATTATAAAGTATAATAACTATGTATTTTTTATGTCTTAAATTTTTTTCTAATACCTTTGTAGTTTTTAATTTCTAGTGAAAACATTTATATCGTATTTATAAAATTATTAATATGTATAAAATAAATCGAATATTGAATGAACATATTTTTAAAATATTTATAGCAATTTAAGTTTTAAAAAAGTAATGTAGTAATGTACTAAGTATTGATAGTAATAATAATAATACTTGCAAAGTTACAAATAAATATATTTTATTTGTTTGTTATTCACTGCTATACCTGTTTATAAGAAATATTAATATAATTGTTTGAAAATATTTGTGATCGGTCATCAAATTATTAGAAGTACATCTTATATTCTTATGATTAATAAAGTTTTTATCTGAAGCTTATAATGTTAACATCATACTTATGTTTAATAATAGTATGCATTTCTGTTGTTACAGACGCTATTGAGCTACGTTTCATCGAGTGGCAGTGCTGAAATAGTCGAAGAGATATTTAGAGTGCCGGATTTGGATTATAACAAACCGGACAATGAGGGCAATACACCATTACATTTTGCATCGCAAGCGGGTTAGTATAATGTGTAGTTATAGTTTGAACAGTGTTTTTTCAAGAGTTTGTTTGTAAACTATCATTTTTTTTAATCATTTGAGTGAAAACTAAAAGAGGAAGTAGACTGAGTAGAGGGACTGACATATAATTTTAAATGCAAAATTTGTGTAAATGGTTATTATTACTTTAGCAGTTTGGCTACATTAATTAATGCTATGTTCAATTAAGTTGATAGTAATTACTCATTTCATAATACTATGAAAATAATTAAATGCTTTCAAGATAATTATCATAAACAAATTTAAAAAAAGATTTTCATCAAACATTTTTTTTCATATACCTATTAATATCATGAATGTAGGTAATTTGTTATTTTTTGGTTACCTACATTTTTTTTTATCCAACGTCCAATATTTTTAATATATTTTATCACACTATTTCCGAAATGAACAATATTTACTTGTTGTAGGTCAATCAGAAATTGTGTGCCTGTTATTGAACAACTGTCTAAAACTAGAGATTGATGCCAGAAACTGTTTGGGCTTCACACCACTAATGAAGGCTGCTCTTCAGGGGCGCACGAAATGCGCGAAATTTCTACTGTATGCAGGTATTAAATACATAATATTTAATAAGTTATGGTTATCCTTATCCCACCTTATGTTACTTTACCTTAAAGATAAATGATGGTGCATGTTGATCATGGTACTTCATAGTTAATATATAGAAATATTATCCAAAAGAATGATGATATGTTAAAGAAGTATTTTTTATAGGATGGGTATATATTTATAATTTATTACCTAAGACCTAGGTTCTCATAATTACTTTTTAATACAAATTGGAAAATAAGAGTAAAATATTGATTTTTTTGTAAATTATAAGTTAGATATCAGTTAATATTACACTTGGAGAATTTATGGCGTTGTTAAATGGTATTAAAATCCCGTTCTTAACTGTATAGGTACCCAGACTTAAATAACATTTAATATCAGTATAATAGCTGTATGGCTGTATACCAGTTCATTCCTTTCTAATGATTTTTTTAATAATTAGCGGATTGTATTATGTATACTATAATAATAAAATATATTTAATGTACTTAGGTATACTATCATTATAATTTATAACACTTATATTGTAATGTGCAGTTATCCATCAAAGGTTATAAAAAATAAAGTTGTAACTTGATGGTTATAGGTGTTAAGCTGAAATAAGAAAGCCACAGGATTACAGGAATAATATGATGGTTGTTCTTTTCCTGTCATGAGGTGATTGTGAGTTAGGTCAGAATGGCTGATTTGAAGTCTATTAATAATAGTTTGAGTACCTACGCCTGGGAAAAATAAAATCATGATTCCGAAGGTAGTCGAACGGCTTAATTTATCTTAACTTATCGTTTGAGTTTTCTACTGTATTTCCATTTGTTTTCATTGATTTTTTTTAGGTTAGGTTATATAAGGTTTTTCGATTAGAGTGTTGTGGATTCTACAGATCCGTGTGGGTATTTGTTTTGTTTTTTGCAGGGGTTTCTACTTTTTTATTGCGGACGATATTGTTGTATCTGGAAATCCAGACGAATGAGTAAAATAAAAATGTATACCTATGGAGTTTCTCTTGATATACTTGTTAAGATACCTAATGCAATTACATTTCTCAAATATATAATTATTGGTTGTTTTTTCAATTCGTTATGTTGGGAGAAATTTAGATTAGGTGGCTTTTAGCAGTCCTCTTCGTTTTTACTCGTCATATACCTATATGACTATTAATTTAGTATTCGATGTACGATATACCTATTATCTATATAAATACACATATGTAACAGTATAATGTTTAATCCTTGAAAATTTATCATTTTACTGTGGGGTATATAAAATAGTTAAATAATGTCTCAATGTCTCATTATTATTATATATTATTATCATTATTATTGTTACAATATAGTGTTTATACTATAATATTGCAATAACCATAATTAATATTTACTATGCTATCCTTATTTTTTATGTATGCTGCCCAATTGAATGTTGAGCTATTATAACTTTTAGTTAGAAGCTAATAAAAGAAAAAATATTTCAAACAAAGTATTCTGCAGTAGCTACAACTATTTTCAATTGTCATACTTGGAAAGTTTATTTGATATTTGATCGTTGTCTGTTATACGGACATTATGACCATTCTTTTCTGTCAGTGTTTTTGGAAGCATTTCAGAAAATGTTAGAGTGCTAGAGTCTTTGTTTTAGTATAATAAATGAAACAATATGTATGTGTGAGTTGCCAGATGTATATTTTTAAATTCTATATTAAATTAAAGTGAATTAATTGATTTGCTATGTATTATGAGATTTTATCAGATACAACTTTTTTTAAGTTTTTAATGTTGATGTTTGTTTTCTTTACAAGGATAGATGCACATATTCCATTGTACTGGGCTATATTATGATTTATTCTAAGTATGTTTTTGACTTTTTTTTCTAGTGACATAAGTTAATAATGCTGTCAATTGGGCTACTTCTGAAAGCTTCAATAGCCATTCTAAAACTTCCATTGTGAATTGGGTCTTGTGTTTTTAGAACTGTTTTTTTGGCTCCAGAATAAAATATTGAAACATATTCTAGGTTGAAAGGATTAAGGCTTTGTGAATTGCGTCTTTGAATTATGTTTTCGCTGCGCCCTAATTGGTAGGTACCTATTTAGTTTTATTTTATATTAATAAAGGTTAAACTTGAAAAATTAAATTATGTTTTAAATATTATTATAATAAAATGTATGTATGGTTTCATGTAAGAACCAATTTTGAACTAATCACTTTGTTTAGAATTCTTATTGACATTGATATAATAACATTCTTAATTGAAAATATAAAAATGCCAACGTTTAAATTGTGTGAGTGTTTTATTAGTGTATGTTGTGTGTATATATAGCGCTCCATATTCTGATTAGAAACACGTTTTCTCAATTTCAAATTCAATTCTGTCTGATACGAACCTCGATGACATTTAGTGGACGCGCTAGTGGCTTAGTGGGTCTCTGAGTCCTGACCCTCTCGATAGTAATATTATCAAATATTGCTATTTATTTACCTACTTTTCGTTTTAACGTGTAGAAAAAGGTGATCAAAAGTTACAAACTGCAAACATCAAATTTACTAACTAAAAAATAAAATTTAAAAATAAGTTAAAAAAGTTAAAATATAGTGTTGGTCTTACATAGAATATTACAAACTGTTTATCGTTATAGTCTATATGGTTAAATAACTAACTATAAATACTACATGCATATATCTTATATTTAATTTAATAGCCAATATGTAAATCGTAAATGTTTATGTTAATATTATGCATTGAGTTTCACAATAAATATATTGGATGGTTCAATAAACTCTGTTTGAATTGATTTAGAAAGAGTTTTTTGACAGTATTCTAATACTCAAACTGAAATTGAATATTTTGATAAAATATAGGTTGGCTTTATGGGTAACTGTATTATTATGTAAAGTTTCTTCACTTCCGTAAATTTATTTACAGCACTATGAAAATATAAACGTTACGTCCCAATTTTTCTATAGGCAACCTAGTTCATTGCGGTATTATGCGATCGGCAAGGTGTTGCTTATTAACTGAGTATTAACTAATTGCGATTATAAATAATTTTAATTCCACTCATTGTCTGCTTGTTTATTTTATTCAACTTTAATTCGATCGGTTCAAGAGTATGACTCCGCAGTGGTCTAAAATTTTATTAGGTGAAAATAGATTATTGGAAAGTTTCCAGAACAGATTTTCAGATTTTGTTGGGTATACTATAAAAATAAATCACTCGCCTCTTGTTTATGAGTCAGTAATGAAAATATTAGACTTGTATATCTACATATTCATCAGATAACAGAAATTATTAAATACTATTAGAGTTCTTTTTTCTATAGCTTAATTCAGATAAAGTATAAAACTATTATACCCCTAACCTAAGGCATTGAACTAATTGGGCTCTAACAGTAGGCTTTAATCGTCGGATTTCAAACAATCTTCCACAACCAAATCTAATTTTCTTAATAATGGTTTCTCGTGTCGTGTGATTATTAAACTCTAAGCAGTAAATGAGTAAATACTTTTAGATTAATTTGCCTAACAACCACATTGCGCATCCTATATATTTTTATCTCGAAATTCTATTCAGAACTTTTATTTGACTGTTAAATACTTATTTTGGTATTATAATTTGATATTACTTTTACCTGTTATTACTTATTGATAAAATTAAGATTGTTTTAAACTTCAGTAAGTCCACAAAAAGACGGTTTTGAGTAAATAAAAAAATATATATAATTACGTCTTCGGCAAACTTTGGGTATGGCTTGTCTACATTATTTTTGTGGATAGGCCGTTAAAAAATTGTTAAGTAAAACTTCTTTCTAAATACATATCTAATTTTAAAAAATATATAATATATTAATATTTATTATAATATTATATTATTTATAAATTTATAATGTACTAATTTTAAATTATATCTTTGCAGGATAGGTAAATCGTATATGATACTATCATGGTAGATAACTGGGTAATATTATTAAGTATTAATAATTACAACACTTATTAATTATTAGTATTTCGGATGACCTATTAATAGTACGGCTCACTTAATGAACTATTTTTTAAAACATTAAAAAATACGGAACTTTTTATTTTATTTAAACAATAATTAGCATTAAAAAAAACTAAAAACTAAAATTATATCCGACATCTAAATGTTGTTATCTTTTGTCTGCGTAGGTAGAACAGCAGTTCACGTATTTTTTATAACAAATATTATCAATCAGCATTGTAAATATTTTAGCGGTATCATTTGAGTAGATTATAGTTTTATTTATTTGCGTCATTCTTATACAGCATAAATATGGCGCCAACACTTTTACCTTTTTATTATATTTCGATAATATTTTCAAGTATATAGATACATTATCAGGGCTGTGACTTTGTTGCACTAAAACCCATGAAATATGCACCCAAAAGGCAAAAAAAAAATAACATATTCACTAATAATATAAAATATGCAGAATTAATTCACAATCACATTATATAATGTTTTGACATGTAGGTTGGTATTAATAAATAGTACAAGCCAAGTATTAAAATTGTAAATAAACATACGTGTTTTAGAGAAAAAAATAGATAATCTTTAAAATTAAAATAACGTTGAAAGAATTGATGCAGAATATTTTTTTTACATTTTGTTGAAAAAACTTATGAAGAATGTCGTATTAAATAATTATCTATATATATGAAACAGAGAGGAAAATTGAAATTCCATAAAAACCCAAGAACCAATTTGAATATACCTTTTAAAGATTAAGGGAACTAATTAAAAATTTCGGAACCAATTCGAATTTTCCAAAAAGAATCACACCTAATAATAACCGGCTTCTTGTAATCGACTGACGGTTAAGACTTATGAATGTATTCTGTATTCTTAGTTGTATTAAAAATAATGTTAAATATTTAGGTACCAGTTACCACCAAGTACTATGCCAGCGTATAGTTAAAGTTTAAAATACATAAAATTATCATTGTGAAAGCCACAGAAAAGAAAATATTAGCATCGTGTTCAATACATAATATAATAGTTCATTGTAAGCGTGCAGTGACCTAGCTATAATTGATGCCGACGCTAACTTTAATAAAATATTTGATCAAGTCGTCTTATTTTTAAAATGTTGATCTAAAATAATATACTCATGGGTGTATTCTGTAGGTTAGTATAGTAATAATAATATAATAATAATAATATATAATAATATATAATAATATAACTACCTATAGTTAGTAGGTACCTACTTACTTTTTTTTGTTAGTTGTTAATATTTGCTTTATTTCAACATTATGTATGTTATTTTGTATATATTATCTTTAAGTATTATTTTGTGTTTTTATAAAAAGGGCTTGTCCCCGTGTATTTATGGTAAATAAACTATTGTGACAGGAGCTATATATTAATCCCGCTTGGCATTTATTTATCTTCCAGGGGCATCGCCTACCATGCGGGACACCGGACGCGGCCTGCGAGCCGAACAGTGGGCCAGATTCTGCGGCCGGTACAATTGCGCGGACGCGATCGAGAAACTGGCGCGCAACCGACTCTTGGAACGGACGACGTCGTACGGCCGGTGGGGCAGCGATCCAGAACTGGGTCCGCACATGCTGATCAACGGCCGGTTGATGCAGCCGCCGGCCGCGTCGGCGGTGGCCACGCTCCAGCGTGCGGCCACGCAGCACCACCGCTCGATCAAGTCGAAACTTAAGCGGGCGTTCCGCACGTCGTCCAATCCCGACTCGACCACCGGTACCGCCAACCAGTATTCGCTGGTGTCGCAGCTCACCGGCGCGGCCCTGTGCGCAAGCAGCCCCGCGTTGCCGGTGCACACGCGCGCCAAGCCCATGGTCAAGTCTTTGCTCAGACCGTTGACAGTGCCCAAGGTGACCGTCACCGGACTGCAAGAACCGCTCCAGCAGCAAACGCCCGTCCCGTCGTCCCCGAACGCCGCCGATTCTCGGAGCAAAAAACAGAAGAACAAAAAACGATGATGGTAACCGACAAACGCGGGTTACTGTTTAATTATTATGACTATTACTATGATTACAATTATTTTTACGTGGTACAGGATACAATAAATACCGTGAATTACCCATTTCTTTCTTGAAATAATATGCATAATGACGACTGTACCTACTGCTGCAGTACCTATACAATATATAGTCGTATAGGCGCCGTGTTGAAATTATAAAAAAAATTTTTGGGGGGGGGAGGGGGCAGATAAATAATTAACTTTTTTATTTAACGAACCAATGTAGCTAATTAAATATATATGATGATGAACAACGGACAATAAATTCGTATACTGAGCAAGTATCATATTATGTTTTCGTATTTACGATGGTAATTTATTTAAATGTATCTGATTCATTTTAAAAGTTTTCTGATACAGGATCGACTAAAATTCCCCGACACACTTAACCTTGATTACCTACTGATGTTCTAATTAAATTTAAACCACAGACCTATTAACTATGTTTAGGTCTATGATTTAAACTACCAATATCAGACTGCCGGAGCCATTGTTTTATACTGTTAAAAGTTATGATGGTGCTGCAAAGTACAAATGTAAGTGGCCATATACCTAACTATTATAGCAACCAGTGATTTTTTGAAATCTGGCACCTATGCTTGAGTGGAAAACGGTGAGCGAAAAAAGCTGAATTTGGTACCTAGGCATTAGAAATATTAAAAAACTCTTAATATGGACACAACGTTTTTTAATATCTGCAAAAAGTGGTCTTCATCATTAAATAAATAAATTGTTATTTAACAATAATTATGGAATTTTAACCTCTCGGAAAATTAATATGTGCCATATATCCACGTATCTAATTAATCTAGAGTAAGGTTTTATCTATAGGTAGGCAGTAGGCACTAATTGACTATAATAAGAATCTTTTATAATATGTAGGTACCAACTAAGGCCTATAGGTACTGTAACAGCAGCAGTCAGCTCTTGCATAAGACCATGTTAGTCCATAGATACCTATACCTAACCAACCAATCGACTGGCTATTTTAGGAGATTGTATACTATTATTTCGTTAATCGGATGCAAAATGTTATTTCATACTTACTAATAGTGATCTCGTGAAATTTTATCTTAGATGTATCTAATTTTCTTGTTATTAAATATATCTTCTAATATACTACCTATATAGGTACCTTGCATATTGTAATTTGTATTAAATAATAGGTAGGAATATGTGGCGTTGAAATCACAAATCCATTATCACATAGGTACTATAAAAAAAATAGCTGTATGTAAAATACTTTAGTAGTTTAGTACTTTACCTATCTTATAAGTCAGGCGCTGATCCATAACTCATTAACAGGAACAATTACATTGTTAAGTACCTAGGTATATTATAGGTATCATTTTTTTTGTTTGAAAATGTCAATGCATTTAAATTGAAATTAGAAAGTGGAGTTTCTGTGTTATTTAACTTAATGTACCTAATAAGGATGATAACCGGGATTATACATAAAATATGGGTTAAGTTTAGTCTAGTAGGTACAGTAATAGCCAGTAGGTAGGTACACCTACTTTTTATACACAGGCAATTTTTAAAAATTGTTCAACTTAAGTAAATTAATATTAATCACTATTAATATATTATCATTAGTAAGTATTTAATAATAAATGATGCAAAATATAAAAACCATAGTGGGGTAAGAAAGAGCTTATCGACACACTGAATCTACGCCTGCTACATAATTCCTATGATTCTTAAAGTATATAAAGAATAAGAATTTTTTGTTTTGTATTCCTACCGTTAAAAATAATATTACTTACTTATACCTTTCATTGAAAAAAAAATAGATTTTAAATGTAATTTCTAGTTTAAAATGTTGTTTATACTTTAAACTTCTTCAAGAAGCATTGTTACGAAGTTTGGAAGGTACCTAACCTAGTACCTTATACTCACATGAAATATTAGAAACTACTAATATAAAATGTTTAATATATGGTGAACAATAAAAAGCTTAACAAAGCACAAGTAGAAAATCAACTATCAAGAAAAATATGAAATAGTTGCTAACGTAAGTCAATTTTTTTAACTAGATTTTAATTTACCGATAATTATTTATTTATTTCCAAATATCTATTTTTATACATATTTTAGTTGATCTGTAAACTCAAAAATTATGCATTCACATTTGCTGTCACCTACCACTTGTCCACTTACCTAGCTAATACTAAAATACTTATGTATCCATAAGGCCATAAATAGCAAGATTTAAGTATTAGTCCCTACAACTGCTCCATTTTTTTTTAGGTAAGATAAATATCTGCATTATGAATATTAAAGCTACTGAGTTTAGGTTAATGTAAAATTAGATACCTACCTGCCTAGTTTAAATACAAAATAAAATATAGTTAGTACTGTTTCAGTATACATTTTTAAATTACGTTTTAATCATGGATAGCTGATTTATGATTTAGGTAGGTATCTTCTAGGTATGTAAATTGTATAGGGAAGTCGGTAGGTATTTAAAATATTTTAATATTTAATTGCATTTTTTTTTTTGATAGTAACTATATAAGGAAGACCTATTTTTTTTTTTGAAAACTACAGTTTATGGCCAATTGGTTTTTATTGACCTGGATTAAGCCTAACTATTTTTTTAAAATTAATTTAGATTGTACCTACATAATTTAAAAATATGTAACAATTATGTCACTGAGTCAAATAGACAATAGATAAAATATAATATTAAAAAGTACTAATTTAATCTTAAAATAATATTTAAAAATTACTAATTTAATCTTAAAATAATATTTAAAAATTAATATACACTTATCTTTACGCCTGTCACTTGTTCATTATCCAATTATTCAAGGATATAATATCATATATCAGTATTATTAATTATTATGAATTACGATAAGCCGGATTATGTAGGTTTAGTAACTAGGTAGTAGGTACCTACCTAATACCTAATACTATATGCATTGTCCTTAGTTATGATTTTTGCTGTAACTTACTATACCTTTTATTATCTATTATTAATGGATATTCAAAATTTACCAGAATTTAAGTATAATTTTAAGTTGGTCCTTTATTTTATTTTACAAATTTCTTTATTAAGACACAATTTTGCTAAATATAATTATTAAATTTACAATGATATTAAATGATATAATTTAAAAATATTTATTATGCATTACATATTTTATACTTTTGTATTTATTCATTTTCCCCATTTGAAATACAATATTATATTCCTGTTATTTCTCTTCAACCATTATGATACAAATATTTAAATATCTTGAAACAGGAAACATAGTGGTAGCCACTGGTGTATAATATCCTATATTACTTTTCTGAATTGTAAGTAATAGGTATTTTATGTGTAACTTAATTATTTTTCATTAGATTTTTTTAAACTCCAAATTATTATGTTCAAATTAGCTTAGAACTCAGTGAAATTAATTTTATCCAAAACTGTAGGATACTTTCTAATATCATAAAAATGTTTATGTAACATGATTCAAAAATGTATTAAATGATCTATGAAATATAATTGTACAAAATGACCGATGTCAACGAATGAATGTTAATATTCTCAATTATTAAGGTGCTCTTACAGATATTGTGTATTAACTATTTTAAATTAATATGTATATCATTGCCTAATGTAAAATATTTTTTCATTACTGTTATTATAATTATGATGAATATTAAATACTAAATACACAAACAAGTCAATAAACCATATCATAGAAATGTTATTTTTTACCATTGTTCGAAGTATATTATATGTTATGAAGTTTATAAACTACCTGCCTAACTAACGGTCTGATTACAAAAAAAAACTATCTATTATATTACTCTAACATTATATTATCGATAATGGCACTGTATTGTAAGGTTAAATGATAATTACTATGATGTATGGTTTAACAAAACATACAAACTATTTCCCAAATCCTAAAATTAAATTACTTATATAAATGTTTAATTTTTTACAGAACAAAATATTTGTTTGCACAACAGATAGAAATATTATTCTGAAAGTAAAGTCCATGGCTTGGAGCCAATTGGCATTAATCAATTACACTAAGATGTAAGGCAAATTAAATTTTTTTAATTTTAAACAAATAATAAAATCATAAAGTTTGGTATTATAAGTTAAATACACATTAAAAATAAACTAAACATTATTATTATTATATAGGAACTTCGAGGTACTGAAAACTCGAAAACATTACATTTATAATTCTAACAAAATATATAAATATAAACTTAGTCTTTAATTTGGTTTACCTACAAAATTTATAAATTTATACTTAATGAGCGTTTATAGAATGTGATTCTAGTGTTATATACTTTTATCGGACAATATTATAGTATAACAAATGATACCTAATAAATATTTCTAAAATTAAAACACTATAAATATGATGAAGGCATTCCTTAATAAAATGTAATGTTAACATAATAAGAATATTAATATTGTGATTTTTGTTTTAAAATTATCCATCATATACAGATTTAATGCCTTGACCAATAGCATTTATAAAAAATACAATTCTTAGATTATGTTGAAGTAAATATCAATTTGGTTTTATCACAGTTAATGTATAAATAATTATGATTTTATGATAGGTACATAACAAAAAATAATATTGCAACTTATAGCTCTTCATTAAATTGTTTATTTCTTCTTCGCCTTTTAGCTCTACTATTTGATAGCAGTTCACATGCTTGCTGTACTTCAAAGAATCGATTTTGCACGTCTTTCCTAGTTACATCATCTTTAGCTTTGTCTGGATGATATTTAACTGCTAATGTTCTACATTGATTTTTTATTTCAGTTTGTGAAGCTCCTGATCTTAATTCCAGCACCTTAAATATAAAATAATAGGTATGATTTATTATAACTTATATGTAAATATATGGACATCATTTTAGCTCAAAAACTAATGCACATCAATAGAACACAGATTTGTATGCACTAAAAAGTATAATAATATGCAGTAAAATAAATGAAAATATGCAAACATTTTATTAGTTTATAAGTTTAACAACTTAATTAGGAGTACTTGATGCAAAATAAATAACATTTTTAGTTAAATTGCTCGGCAAGATTAAATACTAGAAAGTTAACTTCCTGCTAAAAATTATAAAATTTATAAGTTAATCAAAAATATTATGTTTTTAGTCAACAATAGATAATATTTAAATTGTCTACTTGACAAAGTATTACATTATACATTTATAAGATTTTGAAAACTAAAAATTTAACTTCACTCCAGTAATAGTCAAGCATCAAAGTATGCATCAATATTAATATAAAATACAAATTCTTAATAACTTGAAACTATTATGATTTGCGAAGATAACTGACAAAAATGCATAAATATAAAAAAAGAAGCAAATATACAATTTCATAAAAATCTGAGCCCAATTCATAAATAATAATGTTGTCAAAGTGTATAGAAATTCTACATTTTAAGAATTCATTCGATGTAAGTTTACATAAATTTAGTTTTATACAATTTTTTCATATTTTACATACCAAATATATTCATTTTTAATTTTTTAATGTTTTATCAAATCGTATAATCTCACCTTAAAAGCATTTTGTTCACCCGAAGGATCAGATAATGTAACTATTTGTCGCCAAGTCTCCATCCACCCATGTGCTTGGGCAAATTGCCATACATCAATAAATGATTGTTTTACGTCTAACCACCAGGGTGAACTGAAAAAATGACCTAGTGCTTCATGGAATGGTACTTCGTCTCCATCTTCATCAGTCACTTTGGCGTTGAAGTACAAATAACTACTCCATAAAGCCATGTATAATAAACAGCACATACTAATCACAATGATTCGCCTGAAAATTGAGTTGCATAAGTAAGTAAATATTTAACAAATAAGACATCCACAAAAACTTTAAAAACAAATAATTAATTTTGATAAAAATACTAAAAATTTGAATATGATTTATTTATTTTTTATGATGAATTCTTACAATATTGAAGATTTATTTTTCATAAATGCTTACTTTAAGGTGCCTGGAATCTTCTGGTTTTTTGGTCTCCACTGTTTTTCCAAATGATCAAATGACCATGCTGCAGTTAATATCATTATGGCAAACGATGTAGATTCATCAATGTCATAGCCCCATTTATCAAAAATAAATGATTTCAATGGATTACCAACCATGGGTACTAAATATGCACATATTAAAGGCCATTTAATCGATCCTGTTTCATGACCAATATTACCCACAGCCCATACACCTAAAAATCAATCAACAACAATATATAAGTACTTGGTAAATATTAAATTAATTTTACTTAATAATAATTTAAGAACTCCTATGTGGAGTCTAATGGAAAAATCAAGTCATAAAATTGTACAACTAATGACCGTAATAATATGAGCTTAATCATATTATTTTTGTTTTTAATAATTAATATAGTCAATGAAAACATTATCTACGTTATTGGATTTCTAATTAATTAATAATCATATATTTTACCTAATAGATATTAAGCAAAGAACAATTTTTTTGAACTCACAAATTAAAAAATAGAGGTTGAGTATTACTAAAACAAATTAAAAGGTAATATGCTGATACTTATAATATGAGGGTTACTATTTATCATATAAATTATGAATTACTTACCTATAGCTGCAGCTAGAGGTGTAAATATTTGTAACCATTGCCAACTAAGACCTGCGACATTATCTTCAGGTATTGCTAAGGATACAACAGTACTGAAAAGATAAGCCACTACTACCATTCCAGTGAATCGAACCGTAGAAAATGGTGGCTGAAATATAGTAAACAAAGTCAGACGTTATAGTTTTAACTCATAATAAAAGATTCACATTAACTATGTAATAATTCAGTTATGACTTAAGTTAGTAAATATAAATTATTTTCTATTATTTAAAGATTTGAGCTGTGATTTGGTTATATATTCCTAATAGGTAACTAATCTTACAATATAAAACAAAATGTAATACGATTAATATAGACAAATAAACTGCATAACACGTAAATGGTAAATAGTAAATATTTTACGATATTATATATTATAAAATTGATTTCTAGTTCATAATTAATTATCTTACACATTATTTTATTTTTTTATTGAATAAACATTTGCTTAAATTATAACATAGGTAATATAATACTTATTTAGTTCTTTAAACTTAGGTTTAATATTTAGTTAAAATAATTTTGATAATATGTATATTATTGATTATAATCAAATACTATAAATGATTTATAGTATTTGTTATAATGAAATGCCTAATGAGTAATCACAGAAATATACACTTTAATAAGTACATTTAAATGTATACATATATTTTATTTATGTATTCATTTTTATATTATTGTAATACATTAATTTATTAGTTCTAGATTTCTGTAGATTACTACGATGATCGATTATTATTTTACAGTTCAAAATCCATCAAATCAACCATCTCGAAATACTAAATAACACAACCAAACACAACATTGTCATTTGTTACAATAATATTGGATGTTTAAAAAATATTTCAAAAACATTCTCCAACGGTTTTTCCAAAGGCGTCGGAGAATAATATTGTTGTTTTGGGGAATACAGATAAGATAACAATTTATGATTGATATAAAAAATAAATAAAAAGACAAAAATTTGGAATTTTTGTAAAGAAGAATGGAAAAAAAAATGGTACCTCACCTCCATCGATAAGCCCCATTATGTCAAGGGCCACTTGCGCGGCCCTCCCATTACATACTGTATATCTAGGACCAGTCGAAATCGCCCACGCCCGCCCTACGGATCACGGACACGTCGGGACGTGCACCGTTCACTTCCGTCATTTGGTCGGACGAGCGGGGCGGAATCGAACGGCCGTGAGGCCGGTGCACTCTCTGCCGCAGGTCCGGGGACTTTCCTCAGGTCGAAATGTGGACAATCGGTAACCGCTCGGTTACCGCGCCAAGAGTGTAGACCCGATGGTAAGGTAACGGAGGCGAGGTGAAGGGTAAGAGTCTGAACGTTTCTTATATACTACGTGATTCTGTTTAGCAGTCACAAGTGAGAGCGTTTTGAAATCAAAAACCGCCATCTAGCGATGAAATCAAACTTCACTAGTTTATTGGACGTGTGCAGGATGTCGCTAAAGTATTAGTTTACGCTATATTATTGTACCTATCCCAAACCGTCGCGATACCGTTGATCTTGTATAATGTTATGCAAAATGACCAGTAATATTACCGAAACTGGTTTATCCAAAAAAAACCGTTATGATACTATAGTATTTTAATCACTGAACTATATACCAGAGTATAAAGTTCGGTGGTTTTTATGTACGTAATGAATTTTATGTGTTAAAGCCTTAAGGGGGGATACTCACTCACAATCAGCGTGTCGTGTTTATTCCGAAATATCTAAGAAATAAAAAAATGAATATACTAATATCGTGATTATTTATTTAAGAATTAGGATTATCAGTGAACGATCTAACCAGAATGTAACTACACGTCAACACGGTCAAAAGTAACTTTCAACTGTTGGAGATCATTATAATAATAAAATATTCTACTTCGCAATAATCAATATAGCATCGTGTTGGTGGACACTAGTAAATATTTACAACCTCATTTCGGTAAGTCAATAAGAAAAAAAGTATTTTATACAATTATACGACACAACGAGTTGTGAACCCTTCTTAATAGCAGGCAATGTAATAATACCATTTCTATGAAATAAAGGTGATCAACCTTCATATTGTGTTTGTGTAGTATTCTCAAGGTTAAATTCCTAACGTGTCCAAGTGCCGAACTCTCCTCACAGAAGGGGCCGGTTAACAAATATATTATTATTTGGAAAATTAATTTTTGTTAGCGAAAAGAATTGTTGTTATGGTGACATTATATTATATTTATATAGTTCTCGTCGATACAGTCTATACATATATTATAGGTTTGTACTCAAAAGTCGAGTCTTTTATCCAACAAAAACAAATTATAGATATTGTTATGTGTTATCCTTTAATCTTTAGCCTTTATTGTTGTTTTCAAAGCAATAAAAAAAGTCACAGACAACAGGGTAGGTTTATAATATTTCAGAATGCTCGTAAAACTATGACACATATGGTATACAATGAATGTTATAAAAAAAAAATGTATTATTTGCAATAGGTTTTATAACTCTTATATAAGTTAAAATATACTTATTTATGAAGCATCTTTTTAGTTAGTAGTTAGGTATCTATAAATTGGTATAACTATAAGTTAAAAATATTTATCATTTGAAACTCTTAAAATGTTGTTTTTACACCATGTCATTCATTGATTAGTATATATATATAAATAAATATAATAGCCAATAATTAATTTAAAATAATTATTTATGTTACAGCCCTTCATATTATATTTTAAGGTTTTGTTTGTTATTTCATTATTTACCTACATATGTAAATAAGTATTAGAAACGCACGTTGTACAATCGTAGATAAGTCCTAGATATGCACATTATATAGTGAACTGTAAAAGATAAGAAACTGTAATAAAATATTGTTGAACCCTAGGTGAAACAAAGATTGAACCATACCACATATTATAGATGGAAATAGCCAATAATCAAAAGTTCATAAATAAAAGTATAGTCAATTTAGAATTTCTTTAAATCATGGCTTTAAGTTATAGTTGTTATTCGTATTTAGATAAATGTATTGAACATCATAAATGATAATTATTGTAGGATTTATATACAATTTTACTCTAATTTCCAGACCAATAAGAATAATAAACTTAACCACGTCACACAAAACAACCACGTATATTATAAGTAAATAATATGCATTAGGCATAAACAGCCAACAGCGACCATATGTGTTATAACTTGTAATATCATATAACTTAATTTCATAGATTATTCGTTGGTTAGTTTCGATCATTTTGGTTCGATAAAGGTATATTTGGCTATATTATACAAAATATTACAATACTTATGTGGTTGACCTATAATATATATTAAAGAACATCGAGTTGCACCTAGTAAGCCGCTTTACATCATTGTAATTATTCTGTCCGAAATCTTAAAATAGGAAGTCTCGAAAAATAATAACGACAAAAATAGGTAACTTATCCGAATTCCAATAAAGGCGACGAACGAGATAAATAATATAAATAATATTAATACTATGTCATCGGACGTTGATGAATCGCTTCGGTGTGTATATATATACATTATATAGGTACTATGTAGGTAGGTGGAATACGGATCGCGTTCCTTTTTTTCGTCTGACACTTTTTTCAAACCAACCGAGACGTTTCCGGCTGCCTCCACGACGTCACATCGTAAACGCAATGTATAAGTATATAAGTATGCCAACGTATACGTTAGGAAAGCTACATATAGGTATTAGGCACCTACCCACTGCATGTATTATTTTCATCGACGACGGTTTTAACAATATCGTCGTCTTGAGGTCGAGTCGATATTCAATAATTAATACACGTCGTATATTAGGTACCTATATGAATATATGTGCACCGAGTCCATCATAATTGTTGAAAACATTTATGTTGTGTGTGGGTGGGTGAAGTTAGGATTTTATGGCAGGAAAACAATTCAGACCATGTACAAACATGTGGAAAAAAGGCTAACAATTATTAAGTACACCTGCTGCAATTACTTACAGTCTACTGATAACTGGAAAACGTGAACATAATAAAGTAAGAAATAGGACACATATAAGTAATGGATAAGTATTAATACCTATATTACCTACCTACTATATTAACCTATTATTAAGTATCACATCATCATTATTATAATACTAAATAGGTACGCTGATATTACACCACCTTGTGGCCAATTTCCAGGTGTACTGGTCACCCCCCCCCCCCTCCAAGTCAATACCTATTGTAGACATTTTTTTAGTATTCTTTAAAACAAATTGTCTTTTTTTGAGGACGCAAACCGAGGAGTATCTATTTTCATGCCGGGTAAACGTCACACTGAGATTATTATAGTTGGACCAACCCACCGCCCCAGATAAATCCAATAGAAGCGCTCACCTTTTCGTACACTCGGACCATGTAGTCGAATTTTTTCATGTACTTTTCGTCCTTGTTGGCGTCAGCCACGTACTCGCCGATGTAGAACAGGTCCCTTAGCCAACCGAATCCGAAATACCCACCGAACGTGCACCACCAGAGAACGCCCTGCAGGTCTCTGCCCAAGTAGAAATGGTGCAGGCCACACACGCCGCCGATCAGCCACAGCAGATACGTAAGCGTTTTGCTCTTGTTGCCGTTGCTGCGGTGATTGCTGTTGCTGTTGCTGTTGTTGCGGATCCGATTGCTGCCACCGCTATTCTCTCCGAAGACACCTTTGCCCATTATTCCCGGTAACCCGAACATACGTGTAAATTAGGTATCGTTGCAATAATTAAATATGCAATAATAATAACTAAACCAATACGCGAGTGTTGTAGCTAAATACAACTACAACAATGGTCGCTGCAAACGAGTACGAGTGAAATTTCTGTGCCGGGCACGATACGTTAACGCGTTACCGATCCGTAATCGTTACTGTCGCGTATATAATAGTAACAATAATAACAACATATAATAACGCGATAGCCGGGCCCCCCCGAACACGTATGCGCTGCGCTTGGCGTCTGGTGGTGCCGAACAAGTGGCACGGGTAACGGGATTCCCGGATGTAGGCCACGCAGTTCAACAGTTGGTCGCGGTCCCCGTGAACGAACCGCATTCACGACGATGACGTCACGTACAGCGCAGGCGCTCGCGAGGCGTTCAACGCCGAACTGGTTGTCGTGGGCCGTCGAGGAGAATGGAGATGCGTTCCACTGCAGTAATACCTTCCTATACCTAGGTACTACTTGTTGTGTCCACTGGCTGTCCATACAATCGTACGATTCGGCCCGACGGACGTAGATACCGATATTTTCGTTTTTCGTCATTTCGTGTTTGCACTTACAAATTACGACCTGCGGTGACCACGATAAATTTAGATTTTAGGATAACCTTGTGATATGACAATAATATGCAAATTACGAATCGTAGTTAAATAATATTTTTATTTTATTTTTGTTTAATAATCAAATGAAAATTATAATTTCTAGAAAAACTCGCTAAACACGATGATGATTTTATTTATTTTCTATACGATGCGATATATAGATAATATAAGTACCTATATCTTGTTGTACTATGGTACTATAAGTTAGTATATATTGTTGAAATAGCCGGAGCACCATTTACAGTGATCAGGGGAAAGCTGTTCCATTTTAAACGAACATGGTTTTTACTCATAAAACTTGTTAATCACTCGGAAAACTCAATTGACCTAAATATCGAAAAACATAATTAAACTATTGAGCTTTCGCCACTTCAGAGTTTTTTGGTGTTTTGTTTATTGTTCACCTTCATACCATACTAAATACATAAATTGGTATATAAAGTAGGTATCATCTATATATACGGGTAAATGCTAAAATGAGTATAGGTATAGATAATATTTGTATCCTACGTATCTGTAATCTGTATGACTATAATATATGCCTATATAGTAAGTAATAATAGTAATAACTAATAAGTAATAAGTATAAAATATTTAAGAATACCGATTTGTATAACATTGCTTAAAAACAGTAAACTGTTGAACATCAATATTATATTAAGTATATGAGGCTTATATGTCATTTGCGTGTTAAAACACCCTCTACCTTCGGTGGTATAATTTAAAAATATATAAGATGTGTGAATAGTGGTGTATTTGAATATTAAAATAAAACACCTCACTTAAAAAATCCTGGCTGCCTAGTGGATGCGGAGCCCACGCTCCTGATATATGCCATATACAGGCAATTAAAATATATAAGTTATTCAAATATTATTTAATATCATTTTAATAGTGTCATTGTATATCGTACATACATTATAGGTATCTACTATACGTAGGTTGTAGATACCTAAATATTTAATTTCTATTGTATAGCTGTAACTTGTGAATAATTAATAACACGTTTTCTTTTAAAAATATTGTTAATAGTATCAGTTTATTACTATTATCAGGCTAATATATTATAATACTTATACAAGCCTATGTATATTATTTAAACATTAAAATATGTATAAGTATAGCAATAATGAGTAATGACCATGTTAGTGGTAGTAGTGCACAGCTAATGACTCTCAAGTTCAGATAGATCAACAACAAACTCTACTGGCGTTACTTACCGGCTAGTAGCTACCTAAAATTATATTAATTATTTTATGATGTGATTATTGGTATCTCGAGGCTATTACATGTTTGATAAGTTAATAGTTATTTATAGATTTAAGATTATGTACCGATTATTGACCAATATTACAAAGTATAATATATTAATCCTGATTGCTGGAACACCTACTGATGCATTTTGTAGAGTAAATTGTTGGTATAACTTCATAACAAATATTTTAAAACATAGATATGAAACATTTTGATTTAGATCAGAACAACTATCAACCTAAAAATAACGGAGAAAATAAAATTATAATAAGACCTAGCCTACCCAGACTTCTTCTTCGTCCATCTCTGAAGAATGATGAAGACGAAAGTAATAGCAATATTAAAATAGGTACTTAATGCAATATAAAAGCTTAAAAAAATATCATATTTCATACATATATTACTATAGTATAGGTAGTTTATAAGGTACTTTTTACTTATTTATTATTTATATTATGCCTAAAATAAGCCTTAAAGAACTTATAAGACTTTTGAAATTTGAATAATATGTTTTCGTTGTACACTTATTTGTACGCAATGAAACAAAACAAAAAGTACAATAAAATATGAAAAAAATTGACTTTTATAAATTTTTTACACGTGTAAATATTTGATATAGCAGTACAATGATGATATACTTATACAGTTATAATATATGGCTATTACGAGTTATGACTTATAAAAGTTATAAGTAATGAGTTGTAAGTTATAACTCATGGTTTATACCTTTACAAAATATAAACGTTATTTTTATTGTACGTATTAAAATTTCAACGTTGAAATAATTTAAAATTAAATTGTGCAACGGAGTTTTCGACTACTTACTCATAATTTTTATATCCAGTTAGTCATCCGACTTACATTCCTATTGCATAATGTACTCATGTATTATTTCGTCGTCAAAAGTGTTCTTTACAGTCTTAGACACATGAAAACTTTCAAAAATCAGATGACGCAGGCGACTCAGTTATTTTAACACGAAGGTCGGCTTTATTATTATCATCACACTACATTGAGATTCAATTAAATATAAACGCGTTAGTGTAAATATGTACATCATCTACGTTAAACAATTTACAGGGAATCGATTATCGACCATCCCTAATTAACGCAGATAGCATACTTTAGAGTTTAGGTATTATACTATTATAGATAGGTAATAAGGTAAGCAACTAAACAAGAATTTATTTAGGTAAACATTTTTGAAAAATATAAAATACTTATTATTTTGTCTTACATGATATTATAACAATATGAATAAGTTATAAGTATGAGTATTTAAATGTGATGTTACGTGTTATAACCATTAACCATATGTCCATATAGCCATATAGGTAGGTATTCCAATCGTATATGATTTATTATTCACAATCCACATAATTATATAATTAATAGGCAGATAATATCTACATATAATGAGTGACAACAAACTAGCATTTAAGCCTTTTAATAATTTAGTTGAATATTTTGAATTAATTTATAATTAAAACAACATCTTTATTACGTTTTACATATTATACCAGACCAGTATGACAGTTCCTATACCTACACATTATATATCAGTGCACAGAGTAGTCACAAGAAGATATTCTGATTTCTAGCATTGCAAAAACTAGAAGAAAAAATGTTAAGGCTATGGCTACTTATACATATATGATATATATATAATGTTACTTGTTAGTCTATACACACTTATATACAAGCCTGGGCAAGTTAATGATAATTTTCAACTGAGTTAAGTTAAGTCGATAGAAAATATTTTAAAAAGTTTAAAGTTAATAGTTATCCTAATTCTATTTAAACTCAGCTAAGTTAAACATTTTTTGAAAACTTATAAATTATAATTAACTATTTATGTGGTATGCTATTTATTTATTTTTAATATTTAAGCAGTTATTGTTATATGGCTTAAAATAATAAAAAGTAAATGTTTATGAAGCTCACATAAGATTCTTTAATCGTCAATAATAATTTTATTGTATTCATTTTTAATTTTTTATAAATTAACGAAATTGGATTCGACTAAAAGTAACTTGTTATTTATTAAGTTTATATCAATAAAAATCAGTTGAGTTAAAAATTAAGTTAATGAAAATTGAATTTAAAAAAGTTAAAATTAGCTTACTTTTTAACTCATTTACGCCCAGGCTTGCTTATATAATCCAATAATTGTGAACATAGACAACGTGTATATACTATATAACAAATATAACTATTTAATACTAAATAATATATTTTTCTAATATACCGTTACATTTTTTTACGCATAACTGTTTAAAAACAAATACTTCCATATACCTGGTAATGCAATATGATATAAGGTTAATAAAATATATTAAATTTAGATTTTTAACAGTGAAAAATGTAACAGCATCATATAGAATATGTATGTATAGTTCATTGTACATTATACTATTATAGGTAGGTACATACCAATTATATATTTCACCAATCACAATACAGTATTTATGTAGTATGGATATCTAATACCACACGGTAATACATAATAGTTAATACATATATATATATATATATATATATGTAAATATAATATAGCTTACGACAAACGGAATTCTGTTCCATTCTACTTGGCATAGCTATACTATATACATGCCATTATACCAACTAATAATCACTATAGAACTATATTACAATAATGATAAAATACAACGAATCTATATATGGCTATACCGATATGTGTACACAGTGACAGTACACTCGAGTAGTTAGTATTTTAGTATCATTATTTTTTTTTATTCTGCAGATCATCATATGGGCCTGGGACAAAGTAGTGTTGCAAGAGTAAATTTTTTTATACGTTTCACCTCCTAAAGTCCAAACTTTCTAAAATTTAAATCAGTTTTAAAAAAAAAAACGTAATTCGATTAATAATACTTATCATATTTGTATATAATATTCAAAAGTTCAATCCATTAGCGTCTCCAGTAAACTATCTTTTTGTATTAAAGAAGAGAACTTTTAGTCTGCAGATAAGATAAAAGCCCAAATTTTACTTTAAATAGTGTTAGAAAAATACGTTTGAAAAAGAACAAAATAATATATCGTGCATTATTATTCAAATGAACATTTTAGCCTATATAGTTACAACTTTGGAATCGGGCTTTGATCCGAAGTGATCAAAAAGTTATATTCTTTTAAATAAAAAAAAAAGTGAAGGAGATCCGACCATTTTACGGGGCGTGAGAGTTTTTCCTGTGAGACATATTTTTGTAGTAAAAAACTCACCTTCTCCCGGCTCCGACGACTTTAAGGGAATTCAGAATTTGATTATAATTTTAACTGGAGGCTGCTGTTTTTTTTTTTAAGTTAAAATATCCTAGAAAAAGGTATACCACCCTAGGTACAATCAACTGTTATAATAATTTAATACTATACAATATACATTATCTAGTCATTAATATTTAGGTATTTTAGATCTTAGGTCAACTACACCAGTCACTTATTAGGTAACAGGTTTGTTCTTTGTATACACTAACTTGCAGTACCCAAATCTTGAAAGGATGGAGATAATTTAATAATTGTTAGAATGTTAGTCATTTGGGTGAAGGAAATAATTTTAACCAAAGAATTAATAGTTTGCTTGACTGAGTGAAATTATATTTACCTGCATAAGGTAAAAACTTGGTGACATTGATGCAAACGATTTAAAAATTGGATTTATTATTTCTATTTTGAATGTATATTGTATACGATTTTGTTTTAGTGTAATATAATTTTTTTTGTTCACTGTATATTACAATATTACTAAATATACCAATATCTTTTTACAACCTGCAAGAGTTCATTATTAATTATTTGTTATGTCTTTTGTATGTGACTAAATTTTTTAGGTTTTTATTACCTATAAAATATTATTATTATTATAATTATAAAATTATAATTATATTCATCTATTACTATTCAATATTCATACTTAATACTTATCCGTCCTAACGAGCCAAACAGACTGCGGTATGCGATTGATTCGTGATTAGGTTAGTAACTAGTAAGGTTAATTTATAAATATAGAACACACATTTTTTTGCCTAATTAGAGAACTTAAACTTACTACTTAAGCAATATAGTCTTACCTATATAATTTTGTATAGGCGTACGTGTAACTGTGTAATCGGTATAATACTGCAATAAGCCATAGGTAATAGGAATAGCATATAATTTAGACGACTTGGAAAATTAATAATCAATTCATTTATTTTTCTAACTACTTATTTTTTTTTTATTATTATTTAATTGATAACCAGCTGGAGAATTATAAATAAATGCAATAAAAGTTTATCATATTATCTTAGATAGAATGATAGAAACTTAAAAAAAAGAATTAATGTTTTAAATGTATTATTGACACTTGACAGATTAATCACAATATCATCTATATTTTAGTGTTTAAAGCTTGAAAAACGAATACGACATTTTATTTTTACATACTGTGACAATGTGACATACGAACATGCAAATCCGACAAATAAAACTTCCAAATGCAATTTTTTTCTGCCAAATTTAGTTCAACCTAGTAATATTCTGGTACTTCTGTATTACTGGATTAGTATTTACTAATAGTAAAATAAATTACCTGTATAGTAATAACATGATTAATATCATAAAATAAATTTAGTAGTATAGGATATCAGACAGTCTTCACACAGAAACATTTTTCGTATACAATGATATAATATCATTGAATACAAACTTAACTCATCCATTACATTTTTACAATTTTCAGTGACCCAAACAATATCTACAGTGCGCCGTGCGGCAGCAGGCACTATAGAAGTCGCCACACGCCAGTCAGCAATACAGCTGCTTAGCAATCGTCAGAGTGGTACCCACACCAGTCAGGCCACCTGTCCTTATTTGATATCCTTTTTTGTAATCATTGATAAGCACTTGTTATCTAATATAGTAATATTTATCATTCATTCAAGAAAAATGAAATGAACCACAATAATAGTTACTATTATACTGATATCTCGACTGAAAAGTAGAAAGATGAAACTTCGGAGTCCGGATGTTCAAGATACTTTTTATTTTTAAAAAATAAAAACCGACTTGTTTAATGTTTTTGGGCAGATCAAAATAGTAAACTAATATCTCAATAATGGCTTGCGGCTCATTAACACCTAATGTGTTCATCTCAGAACTTGATCAGATTATGAACATCTTAGAACGAGGCACAATCGTCACACGATTTTATTTGAAGAAGAGGCCTGAGAAACGAACACTGAAGTTACGCAAGGAAACACGACAGATTCTCTGGTCAAGGACAAGTAGTAGCAACAATAAAACCTTTGATGGCTCTTGTAATTATATGTTTTAGTTTGATCTATACAACTATAATGTACAACTATTATATAATTATGTTGCACCATTATCTGCGTATTGAAAATTGTATGTATAATTGATATTTTTATTTTAGTGGACCTCAAAGATGCCAAAGAAGTACGTTGTGGTAGAAATAGTAAAGAATTTGATAGATGGCCTGATGAATTGAAGAAATTTGAAGCTACCAAATGCTTTGTCATATTTTATGGCAACGAATTCAAATTGAAAACTCTGTCTATAGTTGGTATGTTCATTTATGATATTATTGCAACTTTTGAGGTAAATTGTAAGAAAAAAAAGGTACCTACTTCAGGCTATTTATTATTACGAATAACTTGATATAACACTGTGAAGGTTGTTTAGTTTATTAGTGCTTTCATTTTATTGTTTTAATTTTTATTGATAATAGTATTATGATAATTTAAAATAATTTTTTTTTATTATCTTAATAATACTAATTCTATTAATGTTTGATAAAATCGACAAAAAAACATTGTTATATACCTAGGTAATTTATAACAACTTAAGTAATAAGATTAAATAAGCGAAATAATATAGGTACTTACTTACCCATATATTCATTCTCAAAATGGATCCATACATTTTTAGTTCTTATATTTACTTAGGAAATTAAAAATACTTATTTACATTTTCTCTTTTTAGATGAAAACTGTATACTTCTTTTTTATTTGTTTGTTATTAAGCTGGTTGACAATATTTACTAAAAATATAAAATAATATATAGGTTGACATATAGTATTGGACACTAGTTGTTCTATATAAATTATTTTACTTTTGAAATCCCAAAAAATGCTGTAAGTCAATAACATGAGCGGATGGGTACTTTTTTTAAACCGGGATATATTTATTAGGGTCTCATAGACCTAGCTCCTATATATTGTACATAAAAAAATTCAACTTCTTTTGAGTTTTATCGTTGGCACATTTACTTAACAAATATTGCTCCATTCTTTTTTTTTATTTTTGTTATTCGAACATCAATTATATTTATTTATATTTACATTTTATACATTATTTAGTTATAGCAATAGTACATGCAACAAAATGGATATGTGTTTATACAGAGGCCCTTAGGCCCTAAGGCCCTAATAGAGTATACAAATATTATAAATATGCATTAATACAGTACAGCCGCCAGGGCATCAGCCAGTATTATAAAAATGTACTTATATATTATTATCATTATTTTTTTTGTTGGGGGGGATCATATGGTTGAGGGGGGGATACGGAGGGATGAATTTACAGAAATTTGAACTTTTATAAAAAGTGATTAATCTCAATAATTTAATATTGTATTAAGTCCTAGTTTTATCATTAAAATCATTATTTTTTTTGTTGGGGGGGGGGGGCTCTGAGTATAATATTTATGGGGGCCAACCGGAAAAATCCCGATTTCCCGAGAGGCCTATCTGTCCATGGTCAATAATAATAGTTTTTACTTAATATATTATAATTAAGCTTCATTTTACTAATATAAATATTGTGGTAGTGCTATACCATAACTAGTAAATTAGACCTTCTATTTATTTAGTTGAACCAAAAATTATAAAAACTATTTAATAAAAAAATTTAATGATAAATGTACAATTCATAAAAACAATATGAAAATTTGATAACAAGAAGCTTTGGTTTTTTGAATTCAAATTTTTTTATTTGTGTGTTAGAGCCTCAACCGTGATGGTTATTATTTTTTTGAAGTACATATAACCAGTAGCTCTTAAAATGTAACATATTATATTCAATTATGCACTGTTGAAAACAATCATGGAAGGCCGTAAAGGTTTAAATATGTACCAATAATGACAATTTTTTTGCTCCATAACTTTGAAAATAATTGATAATTTTCTTCATTTGACTTCTAAAACTCCAAATTAGGAACAATTTTCTACCACCAACATCCATCAATGTTAAAGATTAGACAATTTGTTTGGCTGTAAAAAGTTTTACATACTTCAAAATGAATGCATCCATTGTTCTGTTTAGTATCAAAAGGATTTTAATATTATTCTTTTCATGTTTGATCAGTAGCGGCTTGTGTATAATATGTACACAAGTGCTTGTGCACTATGAACCCTAACACAAGAAAAATTGAAAACATAAATCATGATAATTGATACTACGTGTATCAAAATATTAAAATAATGTAACAATTAAATTGGGTTATTTCAAAGGCCAAATGGCCAGTTGGTTGTCCACACTGGAACAGTATTGGTATGTACAGTAGTGCACACAGTCACTATGCACATTTGTACAGTGTAAAGATTAATAAATGTCAAAACACGCAACCCTTGTTATAAATTATAATGGAATCGATGTGCTCATAACAAATTAAATTGTTTCCAGTAAATTATTCTGTTCGACATCACAATTGTGCATCAACATTATAATTTATTTTTACTCTTACTCGTTTATTATATTCTGATTATCAGCTGATCATTTTTGTAAATAATTATTTTATACAATCTATAATATATGTATATAACATTGATTGTATTTTTTTTGGGTGTGCACTACTTCATTAAAAACCCACGAGCCACCACTATGTTTAATGCTAGACAATTAAATCCCAAAGGCAGTAAAATAAAATAAAATACATGTCAAATAATAATTAATAGTTGGTAAATAGATTGTATAGTAGGTACTTAATTTAAACATGTGTTAGGCCAGCTATAGTGTTTAGAATTGATCATAATGAACCCAAAACTTCAAATATACTTGTGAATATAACTTCAAATATGACTTAGTAGACAAATTTATTATTATTATTTATTGATATTGTACCATTGTCTATATCTGATTATAATTAACTGGATTATAGCATTATCCGAACAAGAATGTGAATTATGGATCAAAGGTTTATATCATCTTGTAAATGATACTGTTTGTGCTCCATATCCATTACAAGTTGAAAGATGGCTGCGTAAAGAATTTTATACTATGGAAAATTCAAGGGAAACGTTAGTACAAAAATAAATCACACTTTAAACAAAATGCTTTATGCCTTTATTCTAATAAAATGTTGTTATAATATAATCATTGACATTAATGCTGTTTGAGTTAAAAATAAAATAATTACAATTACATATATTTTATAGAGTGACATTGAAAGATGTAAAATCTTTTTTTCCGCGTGTTCATTGCAAAATTTCAACCAGTAAACTACGAGAGTTGTTTCAAGAAGTCGATACCAGGAAGCGCAATGAACTTAATTTTGATGAGTTTGTCACTCTCTATAACAAACTTATCTATAATTCAGGGGTAATAATTATACTTAATGAACAATTGTTTGATAAAATTATTTAATACCTGTTGGCATTTTATTAGATTTTCAATGAATGTTTTTCAATGTATTGTTCAGCTGACGACACATTCAACGTTCAAAATCTTACTAGGTTTCTGAACGCTGAACAAGAAAGTTTATGTCTTGAAGAAGAAGTTGTTGCTAAACACATGAAAGAATATTTCAAGTATTGTGGTAGAGATTTAAATGATAAGCTACAATTCACCTCAACCGATGTAAGTTATTTTATATAAATTATCCAAATACTTAATTTGATAACACCAACAGTAAAAAGTACACCAAACTTCAACAATTTGTAGCTATCCATTTTATTTTATAACAAAATGCATTTAAGATTTAACACTATAACAATGTATTACAGATTCCTATGGATGTAATATTTGTATTTTGTAGATCTGCTATCTCAGGGGGGCGGATAAAATTAAGGATAATATCATATTATCTCTTATCACACATAAAAAAAGGTCTTGGGATGAAAATAAATTGGGTGTAATTTATTTTAATCATTATAATTACACATTACTCGTAAATAGCATAATATGATGTATGTATATATTATATAAAAAAAAGAATACATTATGGTATAGAGTAATAAATTATAAATAGTAATTAGTGTATAGGTAAAGTAAAATATTTGCTTGTAGACATAATATCATAATAATTAATAACTTATTCTAATGAACTTAACATAAGTAGCTGTTTTAAGACTTTGGTCTGACTCGTTTCCCGAATTTCGCCTGCTAAAAACATTTCGTCTACCACTGTGTATACCTTGTAGAAGTTGAACACCAGATCTAGTTCACAGACGTTGTGGAAATATTCGTTGAGGACTTCTACAAAATTATGTATGGCTTCCAGATAACACAAATTGTTATCGCCCACGTCTACGCAGATGCAAAAATATAGCCCGGCGTACCTTCGATAAATTATTTTGAAGTTTCGGAATTCTACGAAATTCGTGTGCTTGGCGTCTCTGACAGTTACAACTGCGTGCACTTCTTCGATAAGCTTTTGTTTCTCGTCATCATCAAAATTCATATACCATTTGGCTAGTCTTGTTTTTCCTGCTCTGTTTTGTATTAGAATGAAGCGGATCATTTCAATTGTTCGATAAATAAATAAAAAACCAAACAAACGCGTAACGAATTAAATGACAAAAGTCGCGTCAACTAAAAATCAATACCAAGTATTATTCTGTACTCCGGACTTGGGTAAACCGTGAACATAGTACCTGATACTGCATTGGGTAATATATATTATCATAAACCACTAGTCACCAAAAAATGGCGACCACTGATAACTGATAACAGTTTTCGTTGTCTGTTTTCAGCTTTGAACTTCCGTTCCGTATTTCATAATCAACTAAATCATTAATCAACTAATTCCGTGAATATATGACGTGAATGAATATTGTAAAATATTAAATAGCAATAAATTAGAAATTACCCTGTCAATATTAGAACTCTAAACTATCTTATACTACTATACTTTCGATTTTTAAATATTTGATTTACGAAAATTGGTAGTACACTAATACCGAATAGTAAATTCAAATGAATTCTCATTATTTTGCAACAATAAGGTATAAATTCATTAGGTAATAAGCTAATAACAGACATTTTACCACATTTGATATTACACATTTTGTATGTATTTAAATAAATATAATTGAAATACTATATTAAATGTTCATATAATTACATTTCTGTATTGTATTTGCTATTAATATTACAAGGTGCATTTATTTATTGAGATTCGATAAAAAAAATACTGTAACTGCGGGGCATTATCAAACATTTTTTCTCCATCTTACAAATGTAGAATATAGTAAAAACTAAAAACCCCTATGTTTTATTTGTTAAGATTATATTATTGAAATTAAGGTATCATTCCCTAATAATTATAAAAAATAATACAATTTGTGTTTAAAATCTTTTATTTTAATATTTAATTTTATAATCATTTTAAATATTAAGACAAGCTTCTGAAAAAACACAGTAGGGTTAGGTATAATAGTTGGTTAAGGTCTTCATTGCAACAATACAATTACAATGAGTGCAATACTGAGAAAGTTCTTAACATATTATTACCTGTGTGTAAGATGAAGAAATAAAATTATTCTGTCTTGCCATCTTATTGACTGTAATGAAGAATAATAGAAGAAAATGATTTTATATAATTATTTATTACGTTTAGTTAATGGATAAATGGGTTTTTGAAAAAACTAAGAGATCTCTTCATATAGTATCAGATTAATCTTTTGAGTTATGCTTTGTTTAATACATTTTTTTTAGTTTTACATAGTTATACCTATTATACAATAATATTATACTTGTTTTTTTTTTTAGTTTATGGATTATTTATTTTCAAAACAAAATGAGATATGGGATCAATATTATGACAATATATTTCAGAACATGACAAAACCACTTTCACATTATTGGATAGCATCTTCTCATAATACGTTAGTATGATTTGTATGTTTTCAAGATATTAAAATTTATAAACATAGAACAGAGGACCAAGAGACTATACAAATTAGCAAAACAATAACTAATTGAATACATCAACTATAGATACCTATTAAATAATATGTATGAATAGATATAATATTTTTACTCTGAATACCTTTTATTATTCAAATTTGTATGATCTTTAAAATATAGTGCACAATTTTATTTTATTTATAGTATTTGTTTTACATACTTATTCAATAAGAATATATATTTTAATATGCACTAAACCACCTCAAAAGTTAACAATCCCAGACTGATTATTCTCTTTTGAGGTAGAGTATAGTCAATAGTCATACTAGCAAATTATTTAACATAAAAATATTCTTTAGCATTTATAAAACATTTATGTTATTAAAAGTATAGTATTATAATTTTTTTTCAGCTATTTAACTGGCGATCAAGTATCTAGTGAAAGTTCAATTGAGGCATATGTAAGGTGTTTACGCTGGGGATGTCGCTGTATAGAATTAGATTGTTGGGATGGACCAGATGGGCTGCCAATAATATACCATGGGCATACATTAACCAGTCGTATAAAATTTTTAGATGTCCTAAAAACAATTAAAGAACATGCTTTTATTGCTTCGCCGTAAGGAAAAAATATAAATACAGGCATATATTAATCAATTAATTAATTACTATAATTTTAGGTATCCAGTTATTTTGTCAATAGAAGACAACTGTTCAATACCACAACAGCGAAATATGGCATCAACTATGGTTGAAATATTAGGGGATATGTTAGTTACACAACCAGTTGACCGGAATGAAAATAAAATGCCTTCACCTGAGCAACTTATGTATAAGTTCATAATTAAACATAAAAGACTTCCAGAAAAAGTTAATGGAGACCAAGCTGTCACAATTAGGCATAACGATGATTGTAAAACTATTATATTTAATTTATATTTATTATATTTAATGTTTAATATTTTTGTTTATTTGCATAACTTTTTTTTTCAGCTAAAGACACTGATCTAAGGAACACAAAAAAAAATGGAGTACTTTATCTAGAAGATCTGCTTGAAAAAGAATGGAGACCTCATTTTTTTGTGCTGTCTGGTAATAAACTTTATTATACAGACCTCTGTAAATCAGATATCGATAATGAAGACGAAGCAGATGGAGGAGAGTTGGAAACTAGTGATGTATCTAGTGCAAATCGATTGAGAGAAGTTAGTTGAATTTAATACTTATTATTTATATATATATATTGAGGACATAGTAAAATATTGGACAGTGTGTTAATTGTTAGGATAATTTATTAAAATAGGTCGTAGTTAAGTCTAAAGTTTAGTCCCTAAAACCATTCTTATAAATATGAAATTGTGTATGTTATAATGTATAAATCCGAAATCAGATACCATTTTTTGTTTATTTTGATTATTTAAATTAAATTTATTTGTAACTATGATGATTTAGTTTTATCAACATTTATTTATTGAATAAAAAAGAGTGTTTCTTAAAGTCTTAATAGGTAAATTATTATGGATTACCATGCACTGTAATCAGTTTGATTTATTATTTTCATTGTATTAAATACTGAAATAATAATATTATAAAACTTCAATATATTTTTTGGACAAATGATGTTTCTAACACAAAACATTGGAGTACATGATATATTGCTTAAATGATTTTTCTTTTGGTTAGCCAAAATTAAATTGAGCCTAATAATATTGGCTTAGGAACTGACATGTAATAGGCTTTACTAAAGAAAAATCTTTGTACCTGTATACCAATTGTATAATTGTCATTATTCTTTAATTTTATCAGTCGGAGATAACACGTATAATAAAATATATAATAATATAATACCTGTTTTATAATGATATTTATTCAGTTTATAAATTTGTTATCGCTGCATCATTTAATCCCCGAATTGCATTATATTTATAATGTATAGGTACTGTATTATTTGCATAATATGATTTGTTTGTAATAAAACATAGATTAAATATAATATACATTTTGTAGGGTATACCTAATGATGAATTACATTTTGGAGAATACTGGTTTCATGGAAAATTAGCTCGTGGTAGAAATGAAGCTGAAGAACTATTGAAACAGTATCAGCATTTAGGAGCTGGTACATTTTTAGTAAGGCAAAGTGATACATTTATTGGTGATTATTCGCTATCATTTTGGTAAATAATTGGAGTAAATCATTACATTAACCATAGATCATTAATTTATCTATTTGTACATTTATAGGCATTTAGGTAAAGTAAACCACTGCAGAATACGTTCAAAGCATGATAGAGGGCAAATAAAGTATTATTTGATTGATGGTGCTGCATTTGACAGCTTATATAGTTTGATAACTTATTATCGTACTTATCCATTACGTATACAAGTAAATTTGCCATAAATTTAAAATTTCATGTTCAGATTTAAATACATCATATATTCATCACATAAACTAATAACAATTTAATTGTAGGAATGCTATATTATTTTGAACGAACCTGTACCTCAGCCTTTAAAGCATGAAGGGATGAATTGGTATCTTCCACATGTTTGCAGAAGTCGAGCAGAGGCATTATTGCGACGAGTACCACAAGAAGGTGCATTTTTGGTGCGACCATGTGAAAATGATAAACATCTTTATGCTATTTCATTTAGGTAAAATAAAAATAAATATTTGCCGTTTTCTTTATGAACCAATTAAAATATATTTATAAATACTGTTTTAGGGCTGAAAAGAAAATTAAACACTGTCGCATTAAACTTGAAGGGCGATTGTACACTATTGGTGTAAAACAGTTTGAAAGCCTAGTGGAACTAATAAAGTATTATGAACAAAATTATTTATATAAAAAAATTAAGCTATGGTTTCCTGTAAATGAAGATATTGTACAAAGAATGGGAACTGTGAGTATAATATACATAATATATTAAAACAACATTTAAAAATGATTATTTATTTATGAAATTAAATTTAGGTATGTTATAAGATTAAAATAATTTTAAAATGTTAACCAGTCAATTTTTACAATCTATGTTATAACTTAGTAATTAATTAATTATCTATTAAGTTATTATTTTATATTATTTATTAGTAATTGGAGTGGGTAAGATTAAGTAGTTTAATTTTGAAACAGTTTGCCCATTCCATATTGGCATCACCTGGGGTGTAGCGATTGATTTCTTTTGTTGAACAGCAGCTGATTTAGTATTTGGTAAACCCACATATCCCAAAGCTGGCACACAATCTGAACAAAGTGGTATAGGCTGAAGTGGTTTGTTTGCTTTAACTGTTGGGCTCTTAAGTGTCTTACCATTACAGTCAGCTTGTGGTTGTTGACTAAATGTCAGGTGCATTGGGCTTGAAGTTAGTGATTTCAAATCTATTGGTGGTTCACCTGGATTCAAATAAAACATCAATGTTTGTTGTGGTTTTGATTTGTCTTGTGTTTCTAATGGTTTGGATTTGTCATGTGTTTCCAATGGTTTAGATTTTTCATGTGTTTCTAATAATTTGAATTTGTCCTGTGTTTCTAATGGTTTTGATTTTTCAAATTTATTATGTTCTGGTTTTATTGAGTCTTTAACTGCCATTTGTTGGGAACTTTCTGCCTGTTCTGAACCCTTGTAAAAACTGCCTCCACTTAAAATGTGCATTAAATTAAAACCACTTTTACCAGATTCTGCTGGTTGTTGAGTTGGCCGAGGCTTATTTTCTGTTATGGAGTAATCATTTTGGATCATATTGGTATATACTGGTAACATGACCATTGAATTTGGATCGTAATAATAAAGTGGTTGTGTTTGTGTTTGCAGAGTAGACTTCTGATTTCCTTTGTAACTTCCTGGTTGAGAGGTTGAACTCGGTTGAGAATAGTAAATTCCAGAACTATCATATGTCTGTTGTTTGATATCTCCATGTGTTCCGAATCCCACAAAATTACCTTGGTTAAAGGAATTTGGGGGTTGCTGAATTTGTGATGGGCGATTATAATTAACTTGCGTATCATATAATGATCCAAATATTGATGGATTATATCCAACTAATCTCAATGGCTTGTTTGATAATTGTTGGCTTTTGAATTTTGAATATCCGTTACTTGGTTGATAGCTTTCCTGTTTTTCCATTTCAATAGAATCAGTTTCAACTACTTTTAGTGGCTTATCAGATAATGCGCTATTAAAATTTAACCGCGGATCAGACTGCTCATGATCTCCATTGATATTTTGTATCATTTTAACAATATCTTTTTTTATAGCTTCATCATCATTATATTTGAAATCATCTGTATTTACTGGGTTTGGTTGTTTAAAAGGAATTGTAAATTCTGTTTGTTTAATTGTAATTCCCTCATCTTGAATTAATACTTGATCCGTTGCCTGTTCGTCTTTTACGTCATCTTTACGATCTTCAGTTTGGTTTGTGCTCACAATATCTTCAGTTAGTTTAGTAGCCTTTTCAGTGATGTCTGCCAAATTATATTCATCCTTAGAATTCATCTCAATTGGTTTTGATGATATTTGTTCTTGTGTATTTAAGGGTTCTACAACTATTGGTGATGCTTCTTTAGACACAGTTGATTCCTTTGGAACATCAGTTTGTGTATCATGCATAGGATTGTTTAAAGATATCTTGAGCGGTGAAGCATCAACTTTGGTATTAACCTCCGTTTGTAATTCTTTAGATTTATCAACACGGTAATTAACAATCCGCATATCTCCATTAGAATCAGCTATATTATAATACAAACCAATTTTTTCTCCATTCTTGTTTTCTTCTTGTGGTGGTTTGTAGTTCATTGCCGGTTTATCATCTTGCACATAGTAGTGAAAACGGTATTGTGGAATCTGTAATTTAATCACATTGACCATGTATTAATTAATACTAAAATGTATACTTCTTGAAAATTTAAATTATTTATTACCTCTTGTATTTTGGATATTCCTCTTATTCCTGGTGCCCTGGTTGATTCTACTCTAGTCATAACTACAATGAGTATGATTATCTGAAAATTACACAAGTTTAATTAGTTTAAATCAAATTTATATTGCCTATATAGTTTTAACACATTATGAAGGTAATCAATAACTCTCACTATCAGAGTGAAGAATATTGAGATTTGTTTTGCCAAAAAAAAAAAAATGATTTTACACGAAGTGCAACAAAATGCACATAGTAATCCTAAAAATTAAAATATCGTAAAATCTAATGAGAGAACTCAGATAATGTTCTTGCATTTAAGTTTATTATAGTCAATTCAATCTAATATGTAAGCTAACAATACAAAATTGGTACTGCTGGACGTACATTTCGGTATATTAAGCGTTAGTAAGATGGAGACAAAAATATATGCAGGTATGACATTGTAACTATACTTCAAATGGAACTATTTACACAACATCAATTTTTGACTAAACATATTTTGTTGTAATTTATAAGAAAATTATCCTAGATACTTGAAATTGTCTTCATATATTAATTATATAATCATTTCCTGATTAAGGTATAATTGTCTCTATTTAAGCCATTTCCTATAAATGTTGATTATAATTTTTGTAAAGAAAAATGTTGACAATTTAATACAAGATTCTTCACTAGTTGTATCAATTTAAAAATATTGAAAATACATTTCACATATTATTTTTTTAATAATTTTATTGGTTGAAGTTAAAATGTGTCAACAACTTGAAAATGTAAAACAAAGTTCCTCATAAGTTGAAATCAAAATATAATGAAAATACATATGTACAATACTTTTTATCAAGTTCAAATGTTTAAGGAATTGGGATACTCTATTATTTAAATAAAAATAACGATAAAATAAATTTACAAAATTCATTAAATTTTAAATAATAATATTAGTTATTTTTTTGTAATTCAAAAATTATTTGTAGGGATTTGATTCTTTTCACAATAACACACTATTATTAACGACTAATTATAAGCTATGTATTCCAAAAATCTAACCACACTATTTTCTGTGGTACGACTGCAGTGATTTTTCAGTTAATAAGTAATAACTGCTAGTAATATTACTTTTAGATAATTTTGATCATTTAATTTTCATATCTTATTGTATCAGCAGTATATGTTGTTTTTCTGTTGTTTTATTGTTATTTTTAAATCATTCTCCTATCTAATTGTTGTGCTATATATATTCTAATTGTACTAATTCGTAATTGTTGAACTGCAATAGTTTATACTGAATGTTCTAACAAAAAACAAAAAAAACTGCTAGTAGTATTATAATAATTATTATTGTATCCCACAGTGGAAATCGAAATATCTTTTCGGCTTTTAGGACAACGGAATACATTATATCTGTGGAAGTTGTGAAATAATTTTTTATTACTTATTTGGTCGGACTGTCGGAGAGGGGGTCCAGTACCTAAAATATTCGTATGGCGTACCACAGAATGTTGAATACCACTGATTGTACCTACATTTATTGTTCAAATTTTTGTGAAATTATCATAATCAGTGTATCTTAAGACTGTTCAATAGTACCTAAGTACTATTTAATTAAATATTTATCATTTACGTAGTATACTACACTCATAAACATTGACTATAAATACCTACTTAAACTTTTAGGTTTTCATCAGTATTATGAATTTTAATAAATGATGCAACTGATATTACTTATCCGTTTTCGTCTGTTGTTATAAGACCTAGAAGTATTGTCTTCTAAAAACAAAATACTGTATGGACGTATGGTTCACTAGGCACCCTACGTTCGGAACGTAGCGTTCTTATAGTTTTAAACCACCTGTTCAGGAAAAAAAGGCGGGTATCTAAAAAAAAATATTTGTAAGCATTGTAACCATTCAACAATAGAATCGGTTTTTTATGTTATTCTACTCCCTTAGGTGGCAGGTAGTCTGTAGTTATAATCCTTTTTGATATAATAATTATTTTTAACGTTTGATTTTTGACTGCAGTATAATATGTTTATGGCTCATTGTTATACGATTAAGCGTCTACTTTATCATAAATATTGGTAAATATCTACTATTTCTTAAACATTCATAATTGAATGTGTTATATTATTAATTATTATACTAGCGTGTGAAATACTAAAATAACGAGTATTTTACCGTAGTTAATTTGGTATCAAGCGTGATATACTACTTTTCATTTTTGGGTTAGGTACATTTTGTTTGTATGATATTTATAATTAAAAGTAAATAATGAATGAATTTATTTATACATAATACATGCATTAAAAAAAATAAATCATCGATAAGTTATGTTTGTTTTGAATCTGAACCTTTATAATTAGCAGAAAAATATAAATTTAAAAATAGTTATTACTATTATTATTAATTTTATTTGCCTAGCTAGTTACGGATTGTAGAATATTATTTATTATTATAAACAATTAGATTTACTTACTTTTTTTACAGTAATTACTAAAACCATTTATAATTTTGTTTTTACTATTTAAATTATTATTGTTATACCGATAAAATTTTATAATTTCCTGGGGTTATTCTGTATTTATGTATTATATTGTTAACTTTTGACTTAAATAATGCTTAGGGATTTAGAGATATCTACTTGAGCGTACTACCTAGTAAATACACGATTAATATTTTTTTGTACTATATAGAGTAAAAAGTGTCATCCTGAAACTGTGTCCATTTATATGTGTCACGTGTCCATAAATAGAGATTTAAATTAAAGTTACACGTTTATTTTACTAAGTAGAATATATAATATATTGTAATTTTAAATAATCATAAAAAGTGTCTTTTTTTTGGAAATATGTTTATATTTTGCTATGTGTGTTTAAACAATCAGTACTTTTGTTAAATATCCTTGAACCTAACTATAATTGTAATTAACACAATGAATGTTTTATTATATAATCGTACACGACGCATAACAAAAAATTGTTGTTTAAGTTAAATATTATTTTTAAAATCATATTTTTGTCTTTATATCAGTAATTAAAATTATTGAGAGCTACTGCGCTAAAAAAAATTATTCCGATTTAGAATAATATAAACTTTGCGGCAGCCCGCGTTAGTATAACCTCTTGAGAATAATGTACTACGGCCACCGGCAGCCTTAAAATCGTCGAGACATAATTTTTTAACCATTTTTTGTGTTTCCGCCGGAGACCGACAACAGTAAACGTATTAGGTTAGGAATATATATATAATATTATTCTTGAAATACAGACGAAATTATAAATTTTTAAAATTGAGTATAATATATTGAAAATATTTTTAAATGTTGATAGATTCTGTGAATGCAAACCCGTAAACAAATTTAAAAATAAACATCCTTAAGGTGTATCAAAAATAATTTAACAGATCGTGTTTCTCACCTGCACGACATTCTTTAACGCCAACTCCATTTTTCTCATTGTTGTAACCGCAGACAGAACCCTGCTGTTTGAATGAAATAATTATACTGATGCGTGTAGCTCGTCATCAACCCCCTTTTATAATCTTCAGCCTTGACTTCTCCACTGCCACCACCTCCTCACTCCCTGCTTGTCCTGAGCCACTAGAAATATTCCATTAGGAATTCTCGTGTGATGTGAATGATGTGATGTTTATTTAAATGTGTGTATCATATGATGGAAAAATTATCTAGTTTTAAAACTATTTCCACAATTTATTGGTTTGGTAAAATGTGTAAACAAAGTGCTTATTTGTATTTAAGATAATTAGTTAAAATACAGTAATACCGTTATCGAAACGAGTTGCCCAAGTAAGTGCACGAATGGAAAAAAGTTTTGTGTATAATATTATTACACCTTGATTATTTGGGTATGTTCCGCATTCCCCCTCGTGTCATGAATAATATCTTTGGGTATAATTCTGTATACTGGACACTGGTACATCGGGTTTTCCAGTGGATTACTGCCACTGCATCTAAACATGACATGCTATACAGTGTATAGTAATATTAGAACAAGTTTCCTCTTTATTTTTTTGAAAAATAAATCGAGTTAAAATAACAATGTGGTTTAAAAGAATTTAAGATTAATATTATTTTCAGATAGGTACTTACAATTTCTGATTTCTTTATCTCAAATTGTATTTAATGTTTCATATTTAGCTTTAAAAAAAGATGAAATATAATTTTACTTTTTTACTAATTTATCTTTTAGATTATGAGTGAATTGATGGATGTATTTATTCATTTTAGATTTCTAAAATTGTATAGTTCTAAATAGTAAATAGAAAATTGATAATCAATTTAGACCTTTTCCAGGCTACACCGTGTGTTTTTTTCTAACACTTAGCAGATGTGTTATTTACACTAAATTCTACATTTTTGACTAATTTAAAAATATATTATTAAATAAATAAAAAGCGATGCTTGTAAATATTCAACATTAGACAAAATATACAATTATTCGTAATAATTTAATCATTCATTTATCTGATTTGCTATTTTTTAATTCACGTGTTATAGTCACTTATTATGGTCATACATTTTATGCCGGTACATCGACATTGTACATTATTTATAAAATAAAAAAATTGCCTTTAAAAATAAATAGTTGTTACCTATTGTGCTCAGTATATGTACATTTTTTCAGAAACAGTTCTTAAATTATATATTGTTTTACATTGTATATAGGCAGGTACATATTTTTATTTTCTAATTAAAATATTTAGAATTATTTTATTCATTAAAAAAAAAACTGATAATTTATAATTTAAGGATCAAATGTGATACTATATTGATTTAATATAAAAATGTAATTATAATTTTGAATGGGTCATATTATACTCATACTTGGACGTTCAGGTATCGCGTACGGCTTATAAAGTCGTTAATATAATTATATCTTGTGACTCGTGTTATATATAATTTGGACTTACTTAGATAACAAATCCTATCACTATTCACAACCAATAGAAATATTATAATGGAATACTGAAAATAATGATTATTTGTAGAAGAAGCATTTAAAATTTTAATAATAAATTAACTAAATTAATTAATTTTCAAACAGTCCTCCACCGATGATTCGTGATCGTCACTAGTGCATATAGAAAATAGTAAATACGCCTATAAATAATATTCGGCTATATTGTAATAATATAATATATTATAAAATGTTGTATTATTATCACGGCCATTCAATTAATTCTTTGCAATCTGTTTTTTCCCGCGTTTTTTCGTATTTTTTTTTATCGTTTCTCGGATGTTTTTATATTATGGCATGTGGATCTAGATTAGAAATAAACGTGCGGCGGTGAATGTGTTTTTAATATACTAAAAGAGTAATATACATTTTCGTTTTTTATTTAAATACAATATTTTACATAATTTTAATTTATGTAAATATTTTTTTACTTATTTACACCTTTTTATCAAAAATAATGTTTTATACAATATTTTTTTTTCACCTTAACGATTCTTCGGCTATCTTTTGTAGACTTGTAGTTTTTATGAGCTACTTTTATTTGTGTCTGGTTATTGTAACTATCATTATTAAAAAAAAAAAAAATACCTAGACGTCTTGTGGTTTCACCCTCAGACATTACATTATGTTTGTTATTATGTGAATCACATAATATCCATCCATCCTCCTGGAGATATAACGCGGGAGATGAAAACGCTAAGCTACCACCATAACCGGTTTAGGCATAAATAACAAAATCTGTACCCCGTCACCTATTGAGGCAATATAATTTAAAAATTCCAAGATCAGGTTTCTCGGATACTAAATAATAACGAAAAAAGAGTTTTAATGATGTATTGTTACGAAAGGCAGGTATATTTAACCGTTCGACCCTTATTGAAGGTTCATCGAACTTAAAATGACCTCTCTAATTTGAAGTTTTTAATCTTTCTAGAGTGTGTGTTGTGTTAATAATAAATTCATTTTTTAGATGATATCGTTTATACTGTTGTCTATTTATAATATTATATTGAATGCAACGCCGGGGTGGAATGGACCGATGAAATATTGTGCTTACATTTAAGAGGACTAAGGAAGTTATAGTGTCGTAGTCCCTTGAAATTAATTATAAAATGTGTCCTCAAACGAATACGATTACGTACCAGATATATGACTGAATTTTGTTATAGTGAAAGTTTAAAACAATTTTTATTTTATTGGAATATAATTATTGGTCATTAGGATTTTTGTTTTATTTCTATATTACCAAAACATTGAAAATAAAAATATTAGTTTATTATATTTACCATATACTTTATTTATGTAAAATGTTAATTGCAAATTTAATGATTGTTTTACAATTATTTTGTTTGCGTGCTCAAGTTAATTATCACCCTTTATGTTTTCAGGATATCGATGATTCTTCAATTTCGTGTACACCTGGTTATATGGATCCCAGTAGTTTCATCAAGAAGGTAACTAAAATTAACTTTGTAAGTTAGAATGACTATCTAAGGTCACCTATTATTATGAGTAGGTATTAATTATTAATGTTTTTAAATTATCATTTATTGATCCTGGAAAAAGATATTTTCAGCAATGGTTTGTTTGTTAATTGTTTAGATAATCTCTGTAAAATAACATCCTAATATCATTAAATATAAATTAATAGTTAAGAGGACGTTAGTACAATAGTACGTTACACTGACATGTTTTCTCCGTCTTACAAGTGCGTAACATGGCAAATGTTATCCTCAGCAGTCAGCAGATCATGTTTAGATTCATAAATTAAAAAGTTAGATTGATGAATTGACCTCTTTTACAGTTTAAAGGTAAGATTATTACTTAGGGCATCTCAATATTCCATGGGCTTTTTATAATATTTTAATTTAGTAGAGTTATGAGTATTTTAAAATTGTAAATTGTTTGTACGTATTTAAATACGCATAACTCGCTTTAAAATTAAAATTTAATGAAAAAACTATGAAATACCCAAAATAATAATATTATGTTTAATTTGTATTAATGGTCAATTTACTCTCATTTTTAAACTAACTGAGCTAAACGTGATCTGCTCAGAGTAAAATTTGGTATGTTAATCACTTGTAAAACGGAGACAACAATAATATACGTGTAACGTCCTGTTAAAACCATTACAAATGGAAAAATTATCTTAGAAAATATTAAATATTAAAAGGAATAGTTAGTTAATTTACTTTAAAGATCCCTAACAGTGACAAATTTCAGTACTTATCGCCTTGTTAGTTAGGTTAGGTCAGGTATTGGAATTTCCAGGAAATCATATTAACTAATATTATCTATTAGTCCATTCATTGTTGGAATTTGTTTAAAAAAATCAGAACTTACTGTTTAAGTACAAAACAATTACCTATTTTTATTTTATTTTGGCTTTCAATTTCGAAATTATTAAATTCTTCCATAAAAAGCGCTTCAGATTACAAAAAAGTTATTGAAATTTGAATAGTTATAACTTATTAACCACTCTTCCTTCATGTATATTTTTCATATTTGTAGTTAAAATCATTGTAAAAATATGAACAATTGATGTACATAATTTTAATTTAAATGAATAATTCATGGGGTGCTGCCAAACCCTCCAATATTAATAAAATTCAAACTTTTCATTCAAAATGTCTTCGAAAAATAACTAATGCCCCATTTTATGTCTCTAATGATACTCTCCATAAAGATCTTTCTATCCAAACTGTCAAAAACGTTGCCAAGTCCTTCTACAAACGCATGCACACCAATCTTCGCAATCACCGCAATCCCTTGATTTCAGAACTATCTATCCCCACTATTCCTGGTGACCCCAGAAGGCGACTAAAACGAACGTGGTGTCGTGATTTACTTTCAGACTAACCTCCACCAACACATGTCATGAAGTCCCATCAATGGATGGTCTCTTCTCTCACGCCCCCTGTCTGAATTTTTGTAAATAATTGTAATTATCAACCCGTTGTTTATTACCTTATTTTCATCTTTTCTATATTATTCTATTCTAATATCACTTGTGCTTATTGTAAACCTTAATTTACAGATTGTACAATTCTCTTGTTTAAAAAAAAATAAAAAAAATTTAAATGAATAATTCTGAAGTGTACAAATTAATATATTTATTTATACCTGTGGTATTAATAAAACTGTATAAGCATTTATTAGGTACTGGGTATTATTAGATACCTATGTATTTTTATCTAAAAATAAACGTACAATAATATTATTTTTTTATGATCCATAGGTTACTGTTAAGGCAACATTTGATTATGAGAGCCGACAAGATGATGAATTGTCATTTTGCAAGCATGCTGTAATTACAAATGTAGTAAAACAGGACAGTGGTTGGTGGCGTGGTGATTATGGTGGAAAACGGCAACATTGGTTTCCCAGTAATCACGTAGAAGAATTACAGGAGGCACACATAGAAAAATCTGACAGCGGTGTAAGCATAAAGACTTTTTAGTAAACAATAATGAATATCAATTTATTTTAAATTATTAATTAATAATAACTATAATATACAGAGTTTTTTTTTAAGCATACTCACCCCATTTTCAGAAATTTTAAATAGACTTAGAGACCATATTTTCAAATCGCTGATATCTTTTGTACTACTTGGAGGATCCTGTGGCAATACAGACTTCTATTTTTCAAATAAAAATCCTTTTTTACAGAAAATTATTTAGCGGATTATTGTTTAGAAAATGTTGATGTATTTAAATCAAAATTCTAACGAGTAGTTTCTGATTTATTAAAATGTTTATACTAAGGATAATAATCCTTAAAAATGGTTCTATAAAAATAAAAAATATGTGTGATGTTAGATCTTAGATGTAATATTTATTATGCTTGGATCATTTTTACAAATTATTTAAATTGATAATTCATTGCTAACTTGTTCAAATTGTCTAAGTCGCTTATCTATTCAACTCATTACCATAGACCATTATTCTTAAAACACAAAGTTACATAACTCAAAAACTACTATCTTGAATTTTGATTTAGATTCATCAAAATTCTCATAAAAAAAAAATCTGTTTAACAATGAAAAATAAAAAGGGAGGTTCCTATTTGAAAAACTGAAGTTTGTTTTGTCCCAGGTTCATCCTTAAGTGGTTCAAAAAAGGTCAATGCTTCGAAATTGACCTTCAAGTGTATTTAAAAATTCCAAAAATCTGAATTTTAATTCATGCATAATTGAACCATAAAAGAGGTTAAACATGCTTAAAAATCACCCCGTGTATTATATTCTAATAACTTTATACAGAGTGTCTCATACTCTCACCATGTCAATAACTATTATCTAATCAATATTTTTGAAAATTATGTGTGTATTTAAAAGCCACATTTGTTACAATATAATATATTATTCTATAATTGTATAAATCAAATCGACATTAGAATACACAAAAATACTCATTATAAACCTGAGTTGGTTAATTTATAAGGGTTATTTATATCATATTCTGTACTTAAAAATTTGAAGAATAAATTAGCAGGTGAGATGAAATTAAAGAACATAATATGTGTACAAATAGTACGAGACACTCTGTATGTAAAAAATGTGTTCGCTTGATCTAATTAATAATAATAACTATTTGTTTTTATTTAAATATGTTCTAGTCAACAGAGTCTATGTTTTTGGGAAATTCTCAAAAAGGGAGTTTAGACTTGACTGGCGCTTTAGTTGAGATCGGCAGATTAAACCAACTGAAACTTGAATGGATGATCAAAATACAAACCTCTAATGCATGCACCCCATTCGTTGTAGGTTCAGTATCAAGAGAGCAAGCAGAAGAATGGAGAAATCTTATTATCGAAACTGCCCATAATGCCAGTGCAAGAGTAATAAAAGCAAATAATTTACTTTTGATCTTATATTAATACTATACATATATATATATATATGCATTTATATTATTTTTTTAATGAAGGAAACAGAAAATAAAAAAATGGAAAGACAGTTGAAAATTGCCAAAGAAATATCTGATCTTATTATTTATTGTCGATCAGTGGCTTTTTGTCTAGAAACACAGCGGGAACGTGGATTTGTACATAATGAAATGTCTTCTTTTCCCGAAAATAAAGCGGAAAAACTTATGTGTCATCAAGAAAGCGTATTCTTCTTTCGTTATCATCAAATTCAATTTAGTAGAGTATTTCCAAAAGGTCAGCGTATTGATTCCTCTAATTATTCGCCAATAGCTATATGGAATACAGGATGTCAGATGGCTGCTCTAAATTACCAGTCACCAGGTAAATGATTCAATTAAGTTTGAACAACAAAGTTTTGTAATAATTTCATTTTTGGATTTTAGATAAAGCAATGCAATTAAATCAAGCCAAATTCCGTTTAAACGGTGGTTGTGGTTATGTTTTAAAACCAGATTATATGTTAGATGAAAGTGATAAACTCTCAACTAATTGGATGGAAGAAACATTATCACTAACAGTTTGTATAATTGCCGGTCGACATGTTGGTAGACCAGGTCGTAACGGAATTTCTAATCCATTTGTTATTGTTGAGGTGTATGGAGCTGAATACGATTCAGGATTAAAATTAAATACACGCACAATACGTATGTTTATTTTTGTGTTTGGATTGAATTATGCATGTAACAGTTTTATATTTTTATAGCTGATAATGGATTTAATCCAGTTTGGAATGAAACTTCTGAGTTTGAAATTGCAAATCCTGCAGTTGCATTTATTAGGTTTGTTGTGAATGATGAAGATATGTTTGGTGATTCCAATTTTATAGGACAAGGAACATATCCGGTATGTTTCTCTAAATCTTGTTTTTTAATATTAATTTATAATTTAAATATCCTTTACTTATTGTTTCAGATAATTTCACTGAGGTCCGGTTATAGAAGTGTTCCATTAAAAAATGGCTATTCTGAAGATATTCCTTTGGCCTCTCTCTTAGTACATATCACAATTAGAAGTAATACTGTTAGTAAACCAAACAATAACTTTTTTTTTAAATCTATTCAAAGTTAATTATTTTGAGCATATAGCTATTGATAATTTCTGACTAATTATTAATAAACTTTTTCATTTAAATGAATAATACAAATTAACTGCTTTCATTGTATGCATTATATTTTACATACATTTAGTAAATGAGATGCAATTTTTCCAATGTTTTAAAAAAAAAAATTGTTGTTGTGCTATTATAGTTAGAGTTGTTGATTAAAAATAATATTTTATTGTAAATAAATGTGTGAATAGATCAAAAAACAATATATCTTAAAATTGGTATTTGAAAAATGAAATATATTACTACAATTTTGAATAGAGAATGCAACAATAAAATATTTAAGGAGTTCTATATAGGCAATTTTATGAACTTTTATGTATAAAAAAAAGTTAATATCAAAAACTAGTTTATTAGGTATATTTTTATATATATTTCGGATATAAGTCAATATCGCTTGTTTTTATTTTGTCTAAAGAATATTTTTTTATCGGTTGTAGCTGTAGTATAAATTGTTGTAAACCAATATTTTATTCATTTATTTTTGACAGAACTTTATCAATGTTATTTATTTAAATCTATTTTTCTTCAGTATCATTTATAGAACTAAAAAACCAATCACCTTTTTTTTAATATAAAACATTAATAAGTAGAAATGCATGTGTAGACAAATGAGACAATTAAAACAATTGTATATTAATATTATTCAACTTAATCATTCTACGGTCTACATTGATTGATAAAAATTATACTGTGTTCATCAGCTTAATTTAGCTATTGATGCTGTCTCTTAGACATTACTACAAGCTATTATTTCACATTTAGTTACGAAAATATTATTAGCAATTAAATATGAATGATAAAATCAAAATTTTAAACTGTGAAAATATAAAAAATTTAATAATCCAACTTATCTTTCATAAGTTATTTTAAAACGATACAAACGAAGTGTGTACACTACAGTGTACATATATTATATATTTGTATCATATATTTAACTTTTCAATTATATTTATAATTTAATGTTTTGTCTTTATAGCTTTATATTATTGTGTATTATTTAAATGATTTAGTTAATTTAAGTTTTTACAGTCCTTTATAGTTTTTGGTATTTTTTGAAAAAAAAATAAGAGGCATTAGGCAAAATATATATATATCATATTATTTATGTTCTATTTAAAATATTTATCAAATATATTGGTTATTATATAATTTATATAATATATATAATATTATTATCTGCTAAACAAAAAGTATACCTGAAATATATTTTATATTATGCTTGAATATACTAAGTTTATTTATTTCCAAATTGTTTTAATGTAACAGTTTATTATTTACGTTTGTATTCAATTTTGATTATAAATTATAATGGATAGAAATATAAGTTTAGTATTATTTATTGTTTAACTTTTAAGTTTAATTATTCCAACAAATATGATCAAAACAAATCACTGAAAAAATATTTTATTAAGTATTATTTTATGACTGTTTATATATTTTTAACTGTAATTACATTTTACATTTATTCTCTTGTATTGATATTAATTTATTATAACAAAACTTATATCGGTTAAGTGGAATATAAACCATAAAAAAGAATTCAAATAATATTTATCCTTGAAGAATAAAATATTTTTGTCTCATTATGAGTGTTACTGGAAAGAGCAGAGCCAGTTAGTGCTTTAATATATTTTTTCAGTTAGGTTAGATAACTCATTATTTTTTTTTGTGTAATAAAAAGCTCTTTATTTTTTACAATCAATTGGAATAGATATATTATGCACATAGTTAATTTGAAATTTCATAAAACAAAAATTATTATAAACTGTTATTTATTCAATACAATTGTTAATTTAATCAATTCCTCTTTGGTCTCCCTAGTTGTCTTTTTCCCAATTTTTGGGAAAATCATATATATATAATATTTATTATCATCATAAGATGATAATTTTGGGGAGACATGGCAAATACAATTTAAGTATGATATATATTTTGTAATACGGGATTCCGAGGATAAATATGTATTAATTCTGACCGTACAGCAGACCTGGTATCGAAGAGTTCCGGCTCCGCTGGGTCTTGGACACTTCATACGCAGCGTTTTGTAAAAGAAATGAGGGTGGTGTTTGGTGAAACAGTACAGTATACTTGACGGCATTGTTGAGATGGCTTGAGGTGACAATACGGAGTCTCAAGCTACGCCCAAATCGGGCACTTGTTGCAGCTTAGCCTATCATGATTCATGGTGGTATTTGTGAGATGAGAAACGATTCGACAACAGCACCAAACGCCGACCATGAGATGTGGATAAAAAAAAAAACAGACATCATGGAGTGTTTTTGAGCAGGTCAGCGGTCACGGACAAAATGTACAGAGTAGTCCATCGTTGTGCTAGGCCGTAGGCCGTTGCGGCGATTGTCGATCGTGAAGGGAGGGGGAATTAGCATAATTATTGGAGATAACAGGTTGCCCTGTGAATAACACACACAGGAACGCATATGTCTGAGTGAACTGTGCAGCATAACCATTCACATAGAACTGTCAACTATGTAATGTTTAAATGGGGCGATTTTTCTCAATCTGCCATGAATGCTAATGGGACCTCAATGATCAACGACAGACTTATAAAGTGACACGAGCTGATGCCAAGGGAGAAAAGACAAGTTGGAGCTCTAGTGAGTAGTGGGTTTGGACCACAACAGGTTATGCATTAGTTAAGTTCCTGCCTCCGATGAACCAGTAGTTCCTATGATCGTGTGCCAGGAGTCCTCGAGGACCTATATAAAGTTACCTCCATCACAGTGGCGTTGTCCAAACAACTGCACATAATCGTGACCAACCATGTGTCAAACGAATCGATGGGTTGTTCACTTGACGTCTTAATACCTTGAGCGCATTAACATTGGGCATGATATGATTGTATAATTTTTGCAAATTTGTTGCAGATGTGATTTTTCACACCAACATAATTTGTTGTTCGGCGTATTGTATAGGCAAAATGTGTGCATTAATGCAATGTTCAATATTGTCCATAATAATTATTACATTTTAGCTCTTGGTTAAAGGGATTTATGAATGAACAATGTAAAAACTGAGTTTGAAAATAAACTATAACCATCCGAAAATGAAATAATAAAATATTTTTGCCCTGTTCAAAATCCTTTTTGGAACACTGTTAAGCGGCGACAACAAAACGTGTTTCAGATAATCAGATGCCCCACGACCGGCACGCAGAAATAGGCGAACCAATATGCATCAACAGCCACACATAAACATACATCGACATTTGACGCCCAGAATAATTATGCCGGCGAATCTCAATGATCACTCTCGACCACGTGGTTGTATGTTTTAGATTAATATATAGACGATTGCCACAAAGAAGAATTCAGAAGAGAGCGTATTTTACGCTGTGTATTTTGAATGTCATTAGTTATATTATAAATGTGCGAATTTAGATATAGGTACGAGAACTGAAGGTACCATATTTTTTGGTAATTATAATTATAAACCACTATTCTATAATACTATATAGGCATAGTATATACTCGTTTTCTTGAGATTTCTTTAAATGTTTTTTTTTTTTTTAAAGGAACTGCAGAACGGTGCAGAAATGTACTACACTCATTACAGTAGTATAAGCAATGGTGGATTTAAATTTCAAAACGGTATTTCATATTTATTAAATTATTTTAATTTTATTTCAACTATTGTTATCTAGCAGTGAAATATCATACAATATTTTATTTATTAAAACTAGCAATTTTATAATAACTTTTGGTCAAAAGCTAATACAATTCATAAAACCAGCAACCAATTCATCAGAACTTACTATGTAGCCGAACCAGTAGGACTGAATGATTGTTATATCATAATATTTATGTTTTGTAACATTTATACCAAAATATTTTTAAATTGTGAGAAAAATTGATTTCTTTTTTTTTTATTTTTTTTTTTTTTTATTTTAAATTTTAAAAAAGTTTTAAAAAATAATAATATGTTGTGTACAGTTTGGCATAATTATTCAAAATTGCTTAGAAGTTAAAGCTATGGTCCACATTGGCAAGACAAGTAAAAAAAATGTGTAGAAGAGAATATTATAAAAATAGTTAAATATTTGACAAGGCAACAGTATTATCGAGTAGAGTATCTCAGTTTCAAAGACAGACACACTAAGTTTATATTCACTAGGAGGAGAGGTAAATGAACAAAAACCTGTACAAGTTTATTAAGAAACGTTATGTCAGTTGTTTGTAGTCTGAAAGATACCTCAGACCTAGCAGCTAACCAATAATAGGCATTCAGAGGGTAATTTAATGCTTATATACTAGATTTTACTGAATTTTTAAAGTTTATTTTTTTTATTTCTATTAGGAGAAATTAATACATCAGCTCAAGAACATTCACGAGTTGAACCATTAGAATATGGAGCGTTAACACAAATGTCTATTATAAAACCATTTTGTTTATTTACAAGTCATCATACAACCAAGTCAAGTAAATATTTTATAAATTATTAAAATAATGTTTGTAACCTGTTTTGTATATTAAAAAAATAATCGGATATTCAATACACCATTCAACTGTAGCAATTGCGTGTCAATTTGATCCAAGTATATGTTCAACTGTCTGACGGGTCTTCATATCAACGTACCAAACTTATGCACTATTTGTCAGGACTACTCAGGAGTTATAACGTACAGTTTGCTTAGCCATCGTCTTCCGAAGTTAGGCTAGGACTTTCACTTTTGTGTATATATGTTACGGGCAAAGTGGAAAATTCGGGCAATGTATACAATATGCCCGGGCATTGTACACAGTCACCGGGCATTGTATATAATGTCCGAGGTATATTGGGCAATGTAAATTGTGAAGTATTTATACAAATAATCTGCATAATATATTTTGTTAGATGGTCCTGATAAACTAATATGAACTTATAATCGCCATCTGATTGTGCTTGCATGTCGATCAAGTCAATTTGACAGCGAGAATTCATTTCAGAAGATATGATTGGTTTTACAACCAACCCTTTTTTAGCTGTACTTCCCTTCTTTTTATACGATTCGCAATTATTTCAGTATAACATTATTACATCTCTAGTTATATTTTTGTACTTTTTATTAATCTCGTGTTCCATTCAATTTCTAACTCCATGTCCAATTGACAAATGAACTTCACGTATAATATCATATAACTGAACATTATGTACATAATATTTTATTGCATTACTTTTAAATACATTTAAAATTAAATTAATTTAAAAAAAATTGTAATACTCTTATATAAATAACCATATAAACGAATATAATTAAATTAGTATATAATATCATTGATCAGTTAAAATAATATTATGCAGATTATTTGTATAAATACTTCACAATTTACATTGCCCAATATACTTCGGCCATTGTATACAATGCCCGGTCAATGTATACAATGTCCGGCCATTGTATACATTGTCCGAATTTTCCACTTTGCCCGTAACATATATATATTATAATATTTACTGGACAACCAATAAAGACATGACGAAGTGACAAAACGTTGGACAAATAGAATGTGGATCGTGGATGTATATGATAATTAAAGAAGAGAGTGGTTTGAAGTTCCCAAGTTCACATCATGGATAATGGCCCTACTCGCTGCAGTGATCGGAGTGGAGTCTGTAGATGATCGAAAGAAAAAAAAAATATTAATTAATCTAATCTTACAAATGTATTTATTAAATGGATATAAAGACATTTTTTGAGTTAAATATTATTGACATTTTTTTACCTACTCAATGACGATGTACACTCGATACCATGGACCAAGCACCAAGGTAAAACACTAGAAAAAGATTTAATATTTACAATTTTAACCATAACGTAATATCTACTGATTAAAAATAAAAAAGGGAGTAGAATAAGTTTTTCATGTAGTAGGTATACCATAATTAAATAAAACTTATATTTTTGCGGTTGCACAAAAAAAAGCATACATGAAATAGGTAGTAGGTACCTACATTGAATCATGGTTATTTTGTTTTGAAATTTAATTTTATAAAATACCTATGCTCAACCTTTATAAAATAAACAAATACTTTCAGCCATGCCATGTTTATATCGGTCAGAGAAAAAATTATGTTTATCTTATAGTAAATACATATTCATATTAACATATCGAATATACATAGTCACAACAAAGTGCTAAATCCAATTCTCGACTTAATTTCGAATTTTAGTCATCGATAACCGTAGTCAGTTGAAGCGAACAACCAGAGAGCGCGGCGCTGATGTGTTTTGGCCGTAAATATACTACCACAGAATAAAGATTTTGCATTTTCTAAAAAATAATTTTGGATTCAATGTCTTACTATTTCATTGACCGCATACGTAACCTCATGTAATTTTCTGCGTTATATTTTGTAGGGCTTTGTATCATGATTCTTCTTGCTTCCTGTTGGTTTTTAGTCGGGAGATATAAAATATTAAATTGACCGCTTACGCACAGTAGGTACCTACCTATGGATCGTAAATAAAAAATGTGTTATTAAGTATTAATAAAAAACTTACACCGTAAGGTGGTATATTGACGCATACAATAAAGCTTAAAAAGATTAACGCAAAGGATGTGTGTGATAATGATAACTAACAATTTATATATTAAATATTTTACACTAATTGATGTGCGATTTTAAATTGAAGTGTGTATGTTTATAATTATTTTCATAAATTTTATAGTAATAAGTTATAATTATAAACTTAGTAGTTCATCGCTGTGACCAATTACACTGACTTCTTCATTTATTTTTAAGTTCACTTCATTAGCAATGTAATACACCCCGCGTGTCCAATTGCCTCTTCAACTTTTTAGGTACATCGTGCCGTTGTAAATACCACTTGGGGACACAACTCGACTTATAATATCACAATCGGTGTGCATGGCTAAATCCCACCACACTAATGCACCACGAGCAATGCCGTTTTCTTTTGATTTACAATGAATTGCATTTTTGTGGTCTGCTATCATGCCATTTTTATCATTCAAATTGAACCTATGAATATATAATTTATATATTTTAACTGGTTAAGTAATTGGTTTAATTAAAATAGTTGATATATCTATCACCAGTATATCTCTTAAACATCACTTGTGCAGGAATCACAATTTAAAAAGAATCTGTTGGTAGTTCACCGAGTTTCAAATGGAATGCACTTTATGTATAGTAATAACTGTACAATTATAGTTCATAGGTACTTAATATAATTATGTCTTACAAATTTGAATAATACAACAATAGTACAATTTATTAAAAATAAACCTGCGTTTATTTTCCTGTCACTACCTATGGTATGGGAAAAAATTATGACCATGGTTGCATATCAATTCTACAGTCTTCATATAAAATATTATTATAATTTTTTTTTTCTTTGGTAGGTATCTACTATAATTCCTGCGCAATGTATTGTCTGATAAGACCACTTTGAAATATTATATTTTAATATATACCTAGGCATGTTTTAATCAAATGAAATGTATTATAACTTATACGATATACACTTAATTTAACAATATGTAACTAATTTACTTTTTGTGTCCTTGGAGGTTGTTGAATTGCATACAGATAAAACTGTTTTTATTTATCTTGTTAATTATTTATTTCAATATTTACTTATTAATTCGATTTCAAATGAAAATCCAACTCAGCAAATTTATTCATGTGTTTTTTCACAGATTGAAAAAATTTATTTTTTTTACATTTGCATGATAAAAGTGTCGAGTAGGTAGATATCTATTAACTAATAACTTATATCTTAAACCACAAACATTCTATCTATAAATTTTTCGGTAGAGACATTGTCAATTCGAAGGATGAATTGTTACCAGAAAACGCAGATATAGTAATCAGATGTAGGTATACCTATTACCTTCCTATAATATTACATAGGTATGTGTTTTGCACACAAATATTATTTTATTGTTTCCTTATTTTTTTTTAAAAGTATTTAAATAATATAATACTTAATAATGTTTAAAGTAATACATACCTACTAGCAGTAATATTTTTTTTTTTTTTTTTAAATAGGCCTCCTTTAACACGGGTCATTAGTTATAATACACATATAGGTACTATACGCATAAATATATTAAAGTAAAAAGCAACGTTTCTTTCTGTTTAATTCTAAACCAAGTATCTATTTGGAAGAATATTGAGATCAATTATAAAATGTAGAAATGCATTCAAATTGTTCGTTATACCTTAATATTATAAGTTTTCTGTGGTGTTTATTAATGTTACATATTATTCCTATTTACAGATAGATATCTATATAGATAGATAGATACTATTTTTTGACTTTCTAAATTTTATATAAATTGTCCAATGGTAAATGATAGTTAAACATAGGTATATAACACACACTAACACTATAAAATATTAGTAGTTAACCTACCTGTTGGCTATAGGCAATTATATTATATTACAGTTATATGGACCTCGTCAATTAATTTTTCGTACTGTAGTAGATACCACTTATACCAGGTAAAAGGTTTGATAATTTCATATTGAATTATCTAGTCCAAAGTTATATATTATTTACATTTTTTAGGATTTTTGAAAACCTTAATTAAGAAAACTTAATTTTATTTCGGTATTTTATTATTTTGTGGTTAGTAGCATAAGGAACACTTATGGTAAAACTCTAGTATATAAGTATTTTAATAACCTAAAATATTTTTTTAGTTTAAATAACGAAGCAAACTGTAATAACGCAACCTACACACAATACAAATCAATATCAACAAATTTTTTATCGCTATTAGCTATAATAACAATCAATTATACTTGTACTTTGGTCAGTGGGTGAATGGCGTATTCATATATTTGTTACATTACTGGAAGAAATCATCCATTTGCCATTACCACAGTCCACCACCCAAAAATGAAGAATGAAAAAATAAAAAATCGAACATTGTAGTTCACCCAAATACGCTATAACGATGAGAATAAGAAAAGACAAGATACCTCGCAATGCATTTATGTAGCAAGAATATAAAAATAATATAAATAGATGCATTTGAAAATCCTAATCATTTTTTTTAAAATACATTACCTAAAGCAATGAATAAAATATTGAGTTAAATAATATCTTTACATGCTAGTATAGTTTTGTATTTTTGTAGATCCAGATTTTGAGATTATGATTAATTGATAACGAAATAAAACATTAGTTTCACCTTTCGGCTTTCACCTTTCATAAATATGTCAATAGTTTATTTATAAAGTAAATTTTGGTTAAAATGGTCAAATCTTAAATTGGTAGACTCAGAGTGTGTTCGTGGAGTGATGGTCTATAAACGGGTGAAAACTAAAACGATCACAGAAGTAATAACTATAGGGACCTACCCAATAATAATTCAAGATTTTAGACAAATTTAAGTCGAGTTTTAATGTTTTCATTAATTTCAATATTCAAAGAATACTGATAATTTGCTACCTATTCAATAGAATACATTCATAATATACAGCGTATTCCATACTTTTACCATGATCGAATTTTCCTTATACAATGTTAGAGTAATTTTATTTCAGCTCAAAATATCTAATAAATATTGAAATATTGAAATATCTATATATTGGTTTCTTCATATTTTGTTAGGTACCTACCGTTGATTCATTTAATATCGATTGTAGTTGGTTAATAACATAAACAATAAAATATAGGTGAGTAGATTATAAAAGGAAGTATAAATAATATTTAATAATATAAATCATAATCTTGAATATTATATTATACGAACAAAAAAAAAATGTGCACTTATTATTTTCTACAATCTTATCGTAATATACGTTCCTACAGTGTATATTTTATAATCAATTTCATCTGTCCAAAGTCTTGGCTAATTATTATCATCATCATTATTATTATTATTATTATTATTACTTAATCGTATAATATAATATTATATAGGTAGGGGTATATATTTATGTAATATTGCGATCAATAAAACCGACCGGAAGTCTAGTACCATATAATTATTATATTAACTCCTATAGTAATGCGTAGGTAAATTCTTCGAGAGCTCGAAATAAAAACCGTTTTGTCGGCAGAAAACGGTTTTGGATTTGCCGCGCTGCCGCCATCGCCGGCAAGATGTCATCATACTACGCTTTTGTCGATCGATACGTTTATGAATGAGATGATGCAATTGCAACGGCCGGTAACGTCATGTCTCACGCTCGAAACTAGGCCGCCGCCGTGCGTATCCGCGATTATATTTATACTCTCACACACACACACACACACATATTATTAATATATTGTACGAGACCTGTACGAAATCGGTAGCGACTATTTTTGATCTGGTACGATAATTATGTGTTTGTTAAATGCTTAAAAAATGTAGGTAAACTGAGTTTTTTCTATACATTAACTTACAATTGGAGTATTTTTTTACTATTTCGTCTTTAGTATAAATAATGAAAATAAGGGTAGGCGCCCGTTACTTGCTTATAACTTTACTGTTCTATATTTTATTCGCTTTTAATACAATATTTGACAAATATTGCAGATAATAATGCGTTATATTGATTATAAATTATAATTTTGATATTATATATACTGCAATACTAATATCTGCGAGATGTTTGACGAAAAATATATTTTGGTATTTTAAAGCCTTCCCACCTCCCAGATGATAACGTTTTTTTGAGTTAAATCACTTTATAACATATTATGATATAAAACAAGTCCTTTTTAAAATTTCTAATCACAATTTCTGATGGAAATAAGGGTGTAGAGTACAGGGTCCATCTATCTAACCGTTCGATGAATTTTTCCATTTACATAAGTCTCATCAAACCAACTATAAATATTGAATTTGTGGCCCAGCTAAATCCGCCTTCAAACATTCCAGTCAATTACCCTAAGACTTATCGCCGGTGCTCCGAGGTATATAAATACTACGGCCTACCATAACGATCTAAAAATTCTAACATCAAACGAACTTCCTAAAAGCCACTATAAAAGATGAGCCATTTCATTAAAAACATGTTTTTATTCATTCAAACAGATAGTAATGTATTTTAATTAAATGAGTATAAGAATATAAAATTGATAGATATATTGTATAATTATACTCTATTAAATGCTGCAAATATTTAACTTGGCGGTAAAAGTGCTAATAGTGAAATATAGAGTAATTTCAAACTACAATTTTCGTTGATACCATACACAGTAGCTAATACAATTAGCACGATTGAATTTTTCACCAAACATTTTGCGCCAAATGAAAAAATTGGATACATCATTCCGGAAACAAGTATATTATTATGTATTGCATTAATTACAGCATCGTTCTTAATTCGTTTTACTACCTACTGCAATAGAGTTTTTTGTATGAATACTTCGATACTTGTATTGAGGATTTTATTAGATTTAGAATTATTATTTATTTTTTATATAAAGCAACAGTGCGTGTTCCATTATTTGATTTGCATGGTATTATAAGAGATGTAAGATTTAAATTGTATGTATCCATTCTATTTTGTAGTATACACCTATGTGTCAAAAAACTAATAATTCGTTACACTCCTAAATTGATCATCATTCCAGTAAATATAGGATATGAGGTCATACTCTATTAAATGTTTGAATTATAACTTATTTGATTAAATAGGTATACCGTATAATAATTATACAATATCATAAAAAACTATAGTCTATAATTAAGTCTATAACAGATAAATATCATTATAGAATATAAAACTAAAACTCACATTAAATGCATGATATAAATTATAATTTATATGTATTACTCAATTATTGTAAAATATAAATACCTATGCTTATAAAAGACAATCTAAAATTAAATATATGAAATATTTATAATTTATATACATACCAAATTAATAGATAATAATGCGTAGAAATTATTATCATTATAAATCAATTACTGTGTGTACGAATAATGTTGTGTGTATTATTATTCAGTAAAGATCAATTTATTGAAACATAATTATATTTTAATTTGCAATTAAAAATAAAACATTTGATTAAACCTGACCTTTGATTGATTAATTCCAATGTCGTTATATAAAATTATTATAATTGTACCGTATAACTGAAATACTTAACACATTGATATACCAATTGAGACATTTTAGTTGGTAATCGACAATATTGCATTGTACATAAAATATGTGCCTATTGTGCCTACGGTCTTCTTATAAGTATAAGCGCCTAACTGTAATATTAATTTTTTAAAACGAGTAATTCATTTTAAAACTAAATTGCATTGTTACGCCAAAACAATATCCATACAACGAGCAATGAGTAATAGGTACTTGTATCTATATACTATAATCCTACATTTTTTTGTTGCCAGTATTTATACTTATTTAAATAGTTTTTATGATTAGTTTATAAACTACAGGTAGGTGTAGGACTGTAGGTACCGTTGATATAGTATTATATACTATTATAGAAATATTGCGTAGCCACCGCAGACACGTGTTTGGCATACTAAATTATCATAGGTTAATGATCGTGTGGTTTGAAACATTGATGCATTTTTATATAATTATACATACATAGATATATACAATAAACATTATACAAGCTCAACTACACTATTTATTTGAAATATTTACCTTTCAAGTTTTTGGTGACAGTGAAAACAAATAAGTCTTTCGGGAGTGCATAATATTCAAACAAGCTATTCAAATATTTTTTTTTTAGAACCGATATTTTGTTGTGTATTTTACCTACTAAAAGTGACGGAGTGACGTGTTTTTTCTTGTAATTTTTATTTTCCAGTAAAAACCAAATCGTATATTAGTATTTGTTTTTATTTTCATTTCTATATTCATCATTTATTTTCATATTTAAATGATATTTATTTTTTTTAACTGAGCTTCATATATCATATTACAAACAACTTGGTGAACACGAGACCGCTCCTTCCTTCGCCGACCATTTTGATTACATTATAATTATTCATATAGGTATAATATAATGGTATAGAGTATTTCAATTTTGGTCCTTAATCCTGTCAATTATATCCAATGTAATATGTTAAACCTTATCCGGCTATAGCTACCAAACGATTTATGGCGTGCTATGCGTGTCTAGGATGGTACAACTAATTACACGTTGATGTTTCTATAATCGCGAATTCGGGAAGGTCGTACTTAACAACAAAACAAATGTCTATTGTCTCTTCGTCCATTACACGTCGCGCATCAGTGGAAAACAGCGTGGGTCGTCAAGTGTCTAAATACATATTATATTATTATTATATAGGTATATTATAGAAATCACGGATGTGGCCAAAAATAAATAAAAATCGACCTACAACATAATATAATCCGGGTGTGTAGCTCGAAAAAATGAACAATAATTCACCAACGCAGTAAACGTTTTTGGCGTAGTGTAAAATATAATGATGGCTATGCGGTTATTTTTTCTCACCTAATAACCCACGAAAAAAGTGATTTATAAATTTATTGATTTAGACGAGATCGCATGTCTTACAATGATTTTTTCGGAATAATTTGTCGTTTATGCATTACCTACCTTAGTAGGTATCGGGCAGTAGATTAATAGAAAGGTATAATAATTAAGGTAGCAAATAATGAAATAATATAATATAAAATATTATTTTCAAATTTTATAAAATTAAAGAGAATTTGAATTTTCTGCGCTGACACCTTGATGCTGTGTCGCTTCCTCGCAAATACAAAAAGATAGAAGAATCTAATATTAACTGTATGGTAATAATCATCGTATATTAATAATTAATTATGAATTATGATTTACAGAGGAAAAAAAAAAAACGCTGGTTAATGTCTTTAATTTTTAGTAGGTACGTGCAATGCGAAGACGCGTTTTAAACGTGGAAGTACACCCTAGTCATAAACGAGTGTCGTACAAGAGTCAGCATTTTTAAATTTTCACGATTCAAAAACTCGTTTGGTCAAAACGCTCAGTTTATAAGCTTAATATTAATAATGTAGTGTGCGTGATAGTAGCAAGTGCGTGAGTCATACGAAATTTATAAAAAAGTAAAAGCCAGAAGGCCCTCCCTCATAAAAGCGCGGCGAGGCCCCGAGGCGAAGACCCTACACGCTCGTCGGACTGGCACTGTACTACCTAATATGCTGTATATAATATGGCCGTATGGAATCAATTCATTTTAGTTTTTTAAGGCTCCTGCATGCTTAACTGTTAATTGTCATTTTTGCATAATATTTTCATGACCTATCGAAAATTATGCCTTACGTGCATAATATTATAAAGGCATATATTCCTCATCACGCGCACAACGTGGTTATTTAATGTTTAGTTTATAATAATTTTTGTTTTCTTCTTTCCGTAACGTTCTAGAGGTGTTTAGTAAATACGTAAATGTATCGAAAATTGTATATTAAATTTTGCAGATTTGATTAAGTGTGTTTGTTGTACACCTTGCCCGTGTCAGATGTCTTATTATATGCATGACGCGTGATCCAAGTATTTGTTAGATTATATTTTATTATATTTACACACATATTTTGTCGTGAAATGTACTAACGCACTTGATTGGGGCGCTATACCCTTTATAGCTATAACTCATGACTCGTAACAGTCAAGTACAATAAATCGGTAAAAAGGTTGAACGCAATTGTACTGTGTCATGTATCTACTATACTTATAACTTCAAAATAATAATATAGATATATGTCGTACACGTGTGTATAATTTATATGGATCAAACTAACAAACTGCATACTATACCAACACCAATCGACGGTCGTCGCGCGGGGAAAATAAAAAACACTATTATCAGCCTTCGTAATGTATACACTCACTTATGTGTATATATTCATATATAATGCAATTATTACATAACAATTGTTATTATTACCTATTATGATATGTATGTTAACATTTGAATTTTGAACTCTTGATGAAACGCACATGCGGGCAAATAGATTTGAAAAATGTCCATTGGCGCGGCTTATTACTTACATTTCCTTATTAAACATTCGATTGATTAACGAAGAACCATTCCTCTAAATACCATTCGAGTGCACACTGACTAATATTTTAAATGCATTATTCTTCCGATAGCTATATAGTCGTCACTCGTCAGAATATGATATTATTATGATGTTCGTACCTATAGGTATATCATAATACTACTGTATTGTAGACGAGCACGATGCAATAGAGCAGGCTTACTGCATATTGTTTTTTCCTCTTCCGTCATATACCTACTAATATATTATTATGCTTAATATGTAGCGATATACTTAAATGTTTAATTATATATTTATGTGTGTATGTGTGTGTGTGTGTGTGTGTGTGTGTGTGTAACGTGTGTGTGTATAATTTGCATTTGCATACATCTACTTGAAAACTTTTTTTTTTAGTATTTCGTGTTTTGACGTGTACAATCATCTCAACATTTTCATCAAAGAGGCATGCATATAATATCGTGCTTAATGACTAATGCCTTATGGCGGTAATCCCACCCTCTAAACACTGGTGCATCTACTTTTTAGCTCTTGACGTTGATATTACGCCCAGCAATTGACTCGAGTACTAGTTAAACCGAGTTTAATAAACATAGTTATTGTTCATTGTTATTTTTGTAAGTCCATTATTTTGTGTCATCATATTTTCAAATAAATACATTTTTACTTTTACTGGCAAGTAGCAAATCATTTAGTCAAATAAACTCAAACTATTTCTGATACAATTAACAATGTAGATTATTTTCATCATCGCCCAGTATAGTTTTTAATATTCTTATCGTTTGAAAAAATCAATTAAGCACCGGCAGGAAAATGTTTTAACAATCCAATACACGAATAGGTACCTAGGATATAATATATAGTATCTCATATTTTAACATAATATTTAAATAATATATTGAGTGAGTAATACATATATTATTAATTATGCTTATTATAAACAATATACGTAGGTGCCTTGTGCCTAACAAATAAATAACAGGCGTCTGATGGAGTCTTGTTTTTCACGTTTACTGTTGATTTGTTCCAAAGTGTTTTTTCGTGTTATCCATCAACGTCGATCGATAAAACCAATCAGATTATTTTTTCGGGTGTACATTCAAACCTTTGAATAGTTATAAAAACATTTCGCACATCTAGCGCCGCCGCGCCGGAGAGTAAGAAATCTTGGACGGAAAAGATGTACACGTGCGACGAGCCAATGTACATCAATGCTACATAATATTATTATATTCTATTGCATCACTACTGCCGCGTGTGAGCGCTTTATTTCTCAATTTATAAATTAAAAAATAAATCTCCTCGACAACAAAATATGGCGTAGCACACTCCACGAGTTTGTATTCTTTTGATGCATTTTTATTTTTAATCCCTGATCGTTCCCACGTATTCTAGTTCGGTCTATTATTAATGCAAGCGCAGCGCAACTTGTGGATCAGACAGCGGCACAGTGCATAGTAGTGTATTTTTTGTACACCAAGACGGTCTCTGTATAATACCGGTAATGTACTCTCTCTATCTCGTATCTCGGAGTACAATTCTATATAAAAATAAAACTAGTAATAATGCAGAACGTCGCAGAGATTTTCGCACCACGGCCACGCCATGGTAGAGCATCACATTATATCACTACCTATTTTTATATTCTTATAAAACAGGATTTATTCGAGTATATGATATTAATATTATACTACATAATATATAGTGTGGGTATACAATGCACTACCTACACAACACTCATATCGCAGTACTTGAGTATCTGCACTGAAAATAATAATATTGTGCACGAGATGCATAATATAATAATACGAAACATGACCCTTGTTGGATGTGTATTAAAGTATTAATATTTTTATTCAACGGTATTGTATTATATAAAAACTATATTATATTAGGTATATACACATATTTTTATGTCCAATAGTTGCGATGTATTATTATGTTGGCCGCATCGTCGTCGCACGTCAAGTCTATCGTCATCGCGGGACACTGATATAATAATATTATTATATAGGTACACGCGGTAATGCGGTATTAACCATGTGCGGATCGAATTGCACACAGCAGGCGGTTGGCGACAGACTGCCGTCGGTGTATATATGGATTTGGTGCGTTTGCTGCACTTGCTGCGTTTGTGTTATAATATTATGTAGTGCGTCGTAGAATATATAAATACGAAATAGCATAAACCGACCTCGCTGGCTTGTCGGATTAATATTATAACGTTGTGTCCTTATAATATGCACTCGATTTGGTGATGGATTTCACGAACATATTTTTAAGTATGTCTACATTCCATACGATATTTGATCATTTTACCATGGGTGGGTATGCATATAATTATTAGGTATAAAAGGTAGGTACAGCTGCCTACTATTTTTTTTCCTATATAGGTAACTTGTTACTAGAACTTTTTTTATCAGTATTTTTTTTTTTCATATAGTGCACCCATTACCTATACCTTTAACGTTTACATACCTAGATAATATGAATATATTTACAAATTTGACAACGAAAAAATATTACGTAACAAATAGTGTTTTGGAATCTCAATGTTTGTACTGCGTTTTTAGTATGATATTGATCGTATGTAATATTAATATAATCATAATCTACAAATAAATTGTAATTATAATGTATAATTATACTTTTTTAAATCAATCATTAATTAGTAATTGGTATAACAATATGAAAACATTAACGGTTTGCTTACTGGATAAAAATTAAAAGCACATAATATGATTTACTTAATATAATAAATATTAATACCTATCTATTATTATATATAGGTATTTAATAAATATTGGTAAGCGTTACCATTATCAATTCTTTTAATTTTATCGAATCAATTTTTTTATTTTAAAATTAGGAAAAATTATTACCATTAACGGCATTAAGTTTCATTACAGGTTAATTTCCCTTTAAGCTAACGAAGCTATAAGTGAACTGCTGTGACTAAATTTGCAATGTTACGCACGTGTAAGACGGAGACAACAAATTAAGGTGTTGAAGTGTGGCGTCTTCTTAGTATAACAAAAATTGATGAAATTGACATCTGCATCTTTTAAAATGCTATGAAACGATAATATGCAGTCAAGTAATATTTTTTAAACTAAAATACTAAAATATGTTAATTTCATTTTTTACATTATAGGTATAGTATATACTATGTATACATATCCTAGAAGTACTTACTTAACTTTATCGAATTGATTCGTTATTTATAATTTATAAATATCCAATGTGTGTAAAACAATAAAAAGAATTTGAAATGATCAAATTAAATTTATTTATTGCCACATATAGTAAAAAAAATAGGCACATTTAAATCAGATTTAAAGGTTAAATAAAATATTTTGATTAAAGTCAATGATATCATATTTGATGAGAGACCCTCTGTACCATTTGTCTAATAGAAACATGAGGCCAATTTAAATCAATTTGTAAGCATATAAGCTACATTATCTAAACATAAATTACTTTAAGCCTCGCTAAATATAACTAGATTTATAAGTACCTGGTTATTAAACTGTAATTTTTTAATGATTAAATAATTTCCTAAATGTTTATTTCTATAGATGATTATATGGTCAATTGATTAAACTCAATTAAAGTATTGACAGTTTCGTATAAATAATCATCGTAATCTGTAAGATTTATAACCAAGTATGTCTGTACAGTTATTATAGTTTTGTTTTAAAATTTGCAGGAACAAAAACTATACTGCCTAAATTGATATTTACTAGATTCATCTCCTAGTCAACAGTTCCTTAATGGGATTTTTTTTATCTACAACTACCAATTTGTATAAAATACAGTTTTGTTTTGGTCGCTCGTCTCCTTGTCTCTTCGTTATATTTAATTGGATTTCATTGAAACAAAGAATACTTAGGTACCAGCTGGATGTATTTACTGCGTGTTCACACGACGCACACGTACTATTTATCTTGTGTACAATATACGAATTATTTAATATCGACAATTCAATGTGCAGGTGTCCGTAAATCAGGGAGGAGACTCAATATAATTATGTGAACTAGACGACTGTGATATAGATTACCGCTTATTATTTATCCCTTTCTGCACAGTTTCACTGTTCCAGACGTACTATTACGTCCAAAACATTTACACCATTCACTGCTCTAGACGCGTACCTATTGCGTTATTGAAATGACTGTATTTTATAATATTATCATTTGCCGGTAACCGTACAATGGCTTGTACTTTTTTAAACTTAAATAATTAAATCATATATAGTTTTTGAAATTTAAATTAAAAAAAATTTAAAAATAAAAATGTTTTACTTTATGTAGCATACACAGGTTGTGAAGCATAAACAGTGTAGCAGTGAAAAGATTTAACTGTGAGGAAAAAAAATTTTTTTTATAATTTTAAGTGTGATCGCCTGCAAGTTATTCCCGCGACAGATGGCAAGTCGTTTATCAGTAATTAGAAAATCGAATATTTACACATTTGTTTGTTTACCAATTATGCCAATGGTATTAAACATGACTTCTTATGATTTTTAAATGTGCTGACTTAAAGTTGAAGTAAATACTAGACATTGTGGCCACTGGCGGGGGAGACCATATGATGATACCTATACTGATCTTTAAAATTATGTAATTGTCTCATTTAGTCGAAGTTTATTTATCTACGGGTGTAATATTATGACATTTTAATTATTCACTATGCAACTATTAACTATTAATTAATTGTAAACAATATAATATAGGTACCTAATAATATCATTTACTTGTATTAGAACGTTTTGTTATGGCACCTTTAAATTATATAGAATATCCTAGAACAACAGAGGGTCACCCGCAGTCATACATTTTTTTATGGAGTGTGGTGGTTGGGCGATAACAAACAAATACTTATCATTGTTAGATAATAAATTAAATAATGTGTATCGATAGTCATAATATAGTATATACAGTGAAACTTCTATACAAGTATACAATGAACTTCTATTTAACAATTCAACAACAATATCTGCTAAACGAAGTATTTTTGAGAACCAAATAAAATAAAATCCAAATCTATTTAATTTTATGCAAAACTCATTTCTTTTATTGCTTGTGAGATTTTGAGTTTGAAAGTTATTATTTTTTAAGTTGAGTATTTACATAAATATTGAACTTCAGCACTTATTCAGTTTATATACTACGATTTCTATGTATAATCCAGTTCTTTTTTGGGACAATTTTGGGACAAAAGTGCATTATCTGAATTCTAAAGAATAAAATCGAAAAAAAAATCACGGTGATGTCAAATCCACCTCCTTCGTCTTCATTTGCCGGTATAATCGATAAAAAGAGATAAGAAAAAAATGAATCGTACAAAATACAACAGTCAAAATCGTAGATACCTGTGTGTGCTTCATTCCAGACTTTAAATTTATAACTAAATCGTTCAAAAAACGACAATATTAGTAATCTTAATTGAAAAACATGTATTATCTGATTAATGACTACACGACACTGTTTTTGTGCTATAATTTTGTAATATTCTAAGTACCTACCTACTATTACGTCGTAGTAATTATTAGCTTAATCTATGCGTGCCGTAGTAAAAATTCATTTTACAAGAACATGCATTACGAACAAAGGCGTTTTACTTGTCTCACTCGATGAATAAAAATATAGTTATCGACGACGATCGTACAATATTTATTTTGGATTGTGGGTCGACGATTTTGAATATTTTTAAATATTGTATAAAATATCAATGCATCGGTGCGAATTAGGTATATTTCTCTTTAATATCTTTGAGTCTTTGACGCTTGTGAGTTACGTAACATTAAAATAATATATTTTGTGGCATGTACTGTGTAGTATTAAATCGGCGCTCTCGTCCAATAATATTTTTTTGCGCACATAAAAATTACACGCATTTCTATATATCATTAGCGCCACGACATTATGTCACACAGCCGGAAAAATCGCATACAGCGCTCGCACGTGCGAAGGTTCAGCGAACACGTGGCCGGCGATTTCCCCGGAAAATCGATGGGGTTTTCACTATCACGGTGGTAGAATTTTCATTTCAAAACACCCGCGGGGAGCAGCACAATTGCGCGCGCATCGTACACAATATACGTACAAGACCAAGGGTTCCAAAGTGCGTGAAACGGCCGGCGCCGCCGCCACCGCCGCCGCCGCTTCAGTTTCTATTTCCAGCGTTGGTTATGTTATATTATCGTGCGCGCATGTGAATCATTTCACATTCGAACGTGTGCCGGTGTCTCGTCACGGTCGGCCCGCGATCGCGTTCGCTCAAGTATTATAATTATATATTATTTTTATTTTTCTATAATATCGATTTTCGTTTTGATAGTCGTATCGTAGTTAATAGTAATATTATATTATCGTAGTAAAAGTATTATCGATTCGTCGATGTCGCCGTTCGGATAATATTATTTCCGCCGGTGAGTATTGTTAAATTTTATTTTTCGTTTATATTTTTTCACTCATTAATACGTCGATTGTAATGTACCGTCTCTCGTGTATTATATGATAACACTTCATATTAAATATTATACGCTCAATAGTATTATAAAAATAATATTCTACTGGGATCGAGAAACAATACTGCGAAGAAACGAAAATACTGCGTTCAGGTATAGATTTATTTGCATATTATTATGATTCTTATTTTCGTTTTATTTACGTTGATTATTAAATCGCGGTAAAATGTTTCATCTGCTGTCCTTACCATATAGTAATCCGAATGTTCCGGCGAATAGTAGGGTGACTGTGTGTGTGTAAAACGTCCACGTGGGTCCCCATTCAACGCGTCAATACTCGGTCCCTACTTTATTATAACACGATGGCATAACGCTGACTTCAATTAATTTTTCTTGATCTGGTGGGAAAAATAGGATTTTAATGTGAACACGTCGTTGGGTTCATTTTTATTTAAACGATAAAGTATATGGTACTATTGTCGGATAAAAAATATTTTTACGTTGGGTACTTAGGTTGTTATATAACGGGTACATTATTAGGTATGTTTAAATTATTATAAAATCAATAACTGTACCTATTATATGCTTATGGGATTTCCGTGTTTTCTAAAAAGTGAACACTTTTTCATATTTATTATTTTAAAATCACAGCTATACTTTAGTCATATTACTATACAAATGCTCGGTACATTCTTATTCAACCATCACCTTTAAAATATTAATCATTACCATTTATTATTTTATTGTATATAAATTATGATACTTAGTACTTAATATGTGAAGTAAATGTGTAAATTATTCAAATTATTTGTTAGTGTGTAACTGGGCGCAATCAAAATTTAGATAAATACATTTCTATCATCTGACAAGTTGAATTTAAATTAAATGCATTTTTGGTACGTATTGATGTATTTTATACGGAGCGTAATATCTATACGTCGATAATACATCATTTTTGGGAAATACCATCGACCCGTCGCCATCGTAAAATTCTTTACATCAATATTGTAAGAAAATATCTGCCTACGTCCCCCTATCGTTTCATTCATCAGCCATTTTTACACCTGCCGACATACATACCAATGACGTGTGGTTGTGAATGTACAAAGATTGTGTTTTTATAGGTTGATACTAATTTCCCTTACCTTTTTATAGATTTAATGTGAATTTTGGATGCCTAAATATTAAATATATCATCATGTATTATTTTTCGTAGATGGTAATTTCAACATAATTGTAACATGTTTGGTTATTTATTTATGATTTAAAAATTTAAAAAATATATATCTATGTAAAATAGATGCAAAGACAGTTAAACAAAAAACTTATCTTATATTATTGCACAATGTTCTATAATATCTACTGGTTATACAGCCTACATATTATTTTTATAGATGTACGGTGTATTATTATTTATTCAAACACTCACTGTTATTAATCAGTTTACGCTAAATTACTAATCTGATTTAAAAAAAAAATATTCAAATTCTCTGAACTTATTAAACTTAATAACATATTAATTTTAAAATTATTCTTTGCTTGATGGGTATTGTTACGAATTACAGCACACAGTCACGTGGTAAATTGTGTGTAGAGTCTGCGTCATCGATGTAATTATTTTAGGTACCTTTTATTATATATTTTTTTAAATAATTGATATAACATTCTAATGAATTCGAATTATTGTTTTTATTTTTATTTTTATTTCGTTTAACCTAAATTCATTAATAATATAATGCACAGTATACACGTGTTTAGAAGTATCAGTGCACTGTTAAAGTGCGCGTGCATGAGAAATATTTTTGCCCTTACAATACAAATCGCTTGGCAACATATTGTGAACCGCTGCGTGTATAGGTTACAACTAGCCACAACTTCATGTGCAAAAAACAGGTTTTCTTTTTTATAGGCACTTTTTTCTGTTGGCACCAAGCGCATAATGTACTGTATTATAATGCACGTCTACTCACATACTATTGTACAGCGACAGCATTGTGCACCGGTATGCCGGTATCCGAGTCGGTAAAATCTTAGGGGCTTAGTATCGTCTACTGAGTACACAACTGTACTCGTGTGTTGGTACTGATCAAAATATAATGACGACGACGGCTGTGAACTCAAAATAAACCCTTCGTCGGCAGTCTTTCAACCCTCGGCACAACAACGACCCTAAATTCGGAGCCAACGTAATTTCTTCCTCAACTGCCGACCGCGGTAGAATAATAATAAAAATGACGCAACATCGGTTTAATATCACGTGATATGGTCTGCTCAACTTTTAATTTTACGATTTATTTTGTATTTCGTATTTACCTACACTCCTTGTTGTATACGCATAGGGATATGAAGTTTAGTCATAATACACGTGCATCATACGTAAATACATAATGTGGTTAATGATTATTAACGGCATCGAGTGTTCGAAGCCAAACATCGTACGATAATAATAATAATAATAATAAAAGGTAGGTAGGTAATAATATTATTTTATTTCCGGAAGTAGCGGGGAAAATAATAAAACAAACGTTATCAAAGAAAAAAGAGCTATAATTAAAAATTAATTCAAAACACAACATAATATTAAATAATATATTGAATAGTATTATATTATAATATTTCTTATCAACATGGTGTAACGATATTGTCGATTTCTACGTGACTGCAAACTGTTTTAACTTAATTTTAATTACTAAAGGTAGGTAGGTAGGTAATAATGGTATTTCATAAGTCATAACTCATAGCCATCCGAAATCGCCTTGAAGTATATAAAATTTAATTGTGCGCCTCTAAACCGTCTTAAGCGAAATGTACAATACTAAATAATTAGGTACTTAACTTACTTAACTGATAGATCATAGTTTTCGAACAGAGTACAGGATATGATTAGGTACACAATTATTTTAATAAAATAGGTAATATAATAATATTTATAATTTATTTTATTGTATTATTTTTTTTTGTAACCATGTATACAATTGATACAAATCTGAAACAAATTTTTCAAATTTGTTTGGGAAATCAATTTTCATATTACACATAGATAAGTCCAAAAGTTAAGGCTTCTAATCACCAATGTCCAATATAATTTAATTATTGATAAATTATTTTATGTGTTTGTATTTAATATATTTTTCAATAAAAGTATTTTTTAAATTGTATAATATTGCAGAGATTAATTTTTATTGTGTTACAATCTGAGTAAAATATAAAATAACACAATCCTTAAAAATACTTTAAAATATTTTTTTTATTGTTAGTTATATAAAAAAGGTGGAATTGCGAAATATTATGATAATTTTATATTACCTTTGCTTTTGCATTGAATAGGTATAGTTATTAGTCATTTCTTAATGTACTTATCATTTTATTGATGCAGTCTTGTCGCGTCTCGTATGGGTTGATATGCGAGTTATTATGTAAGATGAGTACTTCCGAAATAATAATTATTATGCATTTACATTTCAAGTTTATCATAAGCTACAATAGCCATATATCGTTTAGTTTATGATTTTATTTGCTACTTCTACATTTTTTCAAAATTATTTTAACTGTCATTACTCATTCTTCTATAAACAAATGATATAGCGTTGGCGTGTTGCATTATTTTTAAGTTTTAACTCAAAGTAAAATTTTCAGTAAAGTTTACATGGGAAATCAGACTTTGTGCAAATGTATAACATCATTGCTTACATTATTTAATTGTTGTTTTTAAATTATATGTTAATATCATCCACCTATTGGCTATTAATAATTGTATGTTATGTCTTTTAGTATATCATTATTAATTATATTATAATTTATTGTTAGGCACTGATAAACGTTTTAGTTATTTGGTGAAAATTTTTCCAAATCACATCCCTTAAAGCTTGTAAAATAAGTAGTGCTAGCATTCATTATTCTATTTTTGCCTAAAATATGGATTATATTAATAGCATGACGATTATTTTATACATAGTTTAATATTTCATGGACACAAAACTGCGTTGTTCGTTTTGGCTCTAGTAAATAGTTATAATATAATATTGCTTAGTATTTATTTCATTATTTGACCTTTATAGCTTTATATACAAATACGCGTGTTCACTTCTAACACTAAAATCACATATAAATTAACAGTTTGCTTACCCGTCATTTTTTGGTCCATGTCTAATGGAGTTTACAATTCGAGTAATTTTGTAAACTGTTTATATTCATTAATGATTTATGTGCTATCTTCATTCTGTTCACAACAGTCAATAATTCATAATAGCTACTCTTTCAAAAGTAATTATAATTTATTGCGAAAGAAAGCAATATAATGTAAGATGTTGTTCACTATTATTTTTTAATTACTGTTGCTAAATTAATTATTTAAAGACGATTTTTTGACCAATATAATATTCAATCCTTTTAGTAGGCATGCATGGATTTACCTCTAAGGTAACATGGAAAAATTAGTTTCATAATTATTTTTTAAAAATAGTAGTGCCAAGTAATAAGTACAACTAAGTAGCTAAACAAGTACTAAAACGAATATATCATAATATTCTTGTCAAACGTATGTGTTTTGTATTTAAATATCTCAATAATTTATTTTGAAATTCTTAGTTTGCCAAAAATTCCTAATAACTAGTATAATAGAAAGTATAGAATTTACGATATTACTATATTAATGTCATGTTTTAATCAATTCATTTTTATTTATTTATCCGTACTACGACATTTAACTATGTACAAGTTAATATAATAGAGTTTTAATTTAGAAAAGTTCTAGAGTTAAAACTAAGGTTATAGATCTAGTAACAACGTTGCTTATAAATTATATATAACTTTAATTATGTTATAACAAAATGTATAGATATTAGCTAATAGGATGTAAAACACATTTGACGGGTAAAATAAAACTATCTTTTAAATTGTTGAATAATGACAAATACATTATGAACAACTACTATTGTTTTAATTGGCAAATCCAACGACAAGATTATATAGATTTAAGATTATGTTAAGATTTTTTAATATAAAATATTTATTTTTTTATTTTTTTTTACTTATACAATCTATACAATATTTACAATATTTAGTATAATAAGCACAATAGATGGTTAATACGAGTATAAAATATAAATTTGTAAGTAGTGTTTTCTTAGATTGATTTCTTTGTTGTTATATTGTTATAATTATGCGGGTATTCTAGTTTTTATCGTAACGTGCGAAATGTATGTCAAAAGTGGCAGAGCTTTTTTTTCAAAGTTCAAGTGAATGCTATAAGTAGATAATATCCAGAGTAAACGTGGATATGATTTACTGCAAGGGAACGAAGTATTATGTTTCAATAAGGATTTTTATGATTAACGTCGTAATTCGGTATATAATACTTTAATTCATTGGTGTTTTTTTTAAAAAATATATGTGTTAATTGTAAACATTATGTACCTATAAATACTATACAATTAATGGGATACAATTACATGAAAATAAACTTTTTTATGACCATTTATAAGATCAAATTAGTAAATTATAATTATATTTATAATAGATTAGCTTTAATTACTATACCTATATTGAGTAACAATATATTAATGCAGTGCAATTATAGTAATACGTATTACTTATTATAGGTTTTATACACGTGTACCTGTATTGTAAGTCTGCAAACCAAAAATATTTGTCAATATAATTTGCCCAATCGCGGGCAAGTATAAATTTGTATTTCTCTTTATCCTCACGCGGGCATGTCTTGCGTTCTGCGTGTAATTTAAACAAATCGGAATAAAAATAAAATACAGCTGATTTATACTTAATATTATAACGATGATTACAAACAAACATAATATTAATATCATACGCGATGTCTGCACGCGTTTACTTTTACTCTCTTTACTCCTGTATAATTGACATTTGGCCAAATTGAGAACAGCAGTCTAGGTTAGGTCCTACATAGGTATATAGGTACTAGGTGTTGGCGGACGTCATTTGACCTTACGGCTACAGTTTATTCTCACACAGTCACAATGGGCAGATCATTAACATACCTTAGGATTTTTTTTTTGTGTCCTGTCCTTTTCTCCAACGAACGCGCCATATGCTTAGAAATGAATAATTATAACTTACGGAAACTGTATAATATTATTTTATTATAATAGAATAGTCACCGCGGTATATACTTATAATACGACTATGCAGTCGTATGCGGTAGGAGAAAACGAGTGCTCAACACGATATTATACTTGTACGAATGTCGAGAAACTGGTTCTCATATGGGTTTTAACCTGAATTTTTGGGTAGCAAAAGAGAAACAAAGTGGTGATTTTGATCCTGCCACTTGCAGGTTTCGTATAATTCATGGGTCCTATAATGTACGTCGTAAAGATTTATTTATATCAACCGCGTGTCCGTGTATTTTTTACGTTTGACCGATAACCGATGACGACACGCGATTAAGGATTATTATATTTGTAGAATTGTTTTATGTGTTGAATACTTCGAAATCGACGGTTTATTTTTAAAACAAATAACTCAAAACAAATACAATTTGCGTTTTTTTTTTTTTGAAAAAAAAATTCGAAAGTTATTTTTTTTTTATAAATTTTTCTAAAATGTATTGGTTATTGCATGCATATTATGTAAAGTGTTATGCGTGTTTAGTTATGTGTCAAGTATTCTATGAACAATTAGTCAAAACTGTTCAATATTTTGTCAACCCACGTAAACAAGTTATATTTTGTGTTTTTCTAGTACCATAAGAAATAAAGTAGATATATCTGAGTAAATAATTATGCAATGAAGGTTTAAAATAAATATTATATATCTGCTATCTGTGCTGAGTACCTACGTTTAGTTTTTTTATTTCTTAAGTTCTATTCGATATAAATCATGGTTTGACATACAATCATATTAGATTTTTAAATTAATAATATTTATTTAATTTATACATAACTATTAATATGTTATTTGTTCATAATCCGGGATTAAAACTTAAAAAAACTGAACCCATTATTGTTGTTGATACGTATATGGTATTCATATGATACCAATATTGTACCACTTAATAAAAAAGCCTACAATTTAAATCGATTAAATTAAAAGAAGAAATCACTTTAAGAGTTTTTTTCACATACATATATAATATCACGGTTTATTTGATGAATGTTTGTGTATTACTGCACTTGATATGTTATACTTTTTTTATATCTTTGTGAGTTTTATCTTTTGTTAGTGATGATACACATTATTATTACCTATTTACAAGTGCATTCAAATTGATGAAATAATTTCAAATATTATGTATAATAAAATATTGAATGAACACTAATACATTTTTTATCTATAAGTGTTTCTCGAATAGTCGTATTATAATAATATATAATATGAAATGATAACAAACCTACATAATATATATTATTGAAAATGAATACTTTATATTATCATTAAAATAATCAAATAACTTAATAATAACTAATACGTCACATTAATTTGACTCACTAGTCAGTACTAAATCATAGCAATATTACTATATTACTGTATTAGCCTTACAACGTATATTAAGGTATAGTCTTACACAAAATTAATTTTTTTATAAATTGTTGATAGGTATTACCTATAAGGAATAATAATTATTTTAAAAAGTTGTATGCATAAAAAATTACTATAGAGAATATAAAATTAATATTTTAATATTCTTTTCATGAATTGTAAGCAACAATGCCCAACCCGCGGCTGTCGATCAAAATCTTTAACATGGTCAACAAAATATTTTTTAAATTTTAAGCGTTGCAGGACACTATTTATTTTTTTAAATTTGTTCATTCATTTAAATTTTAAGGATATGTATACATTTTTTAATAATAAAGAACCAATTAAAATATAAACATACCAAAAATATGGAAATATTACAAAAATGTTACCTAAGATATTTTCATTATGCATAAGTTAATATTATAAACGATACTCCAACAGTTTGAAGTCACGTTTTTCTTAGCCACAATATATCATATACTTATTTGTTCTATTTAAATCGCTATCGATCTGCATATAAAGTCTTTATTATTTCTTAATATGTCCAACCAAACATCAAAGAATACAAATTGTGGACATCGCAGAATTAGAGTTGAATTTTTTGAAATTAAAATGTGTTTAAGATTTGTTTTACATTTTTCAGAAAGTGTACAATAATGTGGGTGAGGGTATATTACTTTTGCTGATGCTAAAACTGTAAAAAGAATATGACGACTACAGGATTTTAGGTATTTTTTTCAAATTATCTATAGTCAAATTTGTTTTGTTTTAAAAAGTTTTAACCCATACATTTCGATTTGAGGTCTTACGCTATTTATTGGGCTTGGCAATAATTTATTTGGGGTTTAGATACAAATAACAGTGTTGAACTATAATTTTAAAATACGTAAAAAAGGCTTGAAAAATATTGCAGAGTACCTAATCCACACTGTGAACCGTTTTTATTCTTATGATAATCTTGTACTAAGACTTTTGTAAATTAATAAATACTATTTTACAGCAAATAGCTTTCGTTACTATAGTTGAGTGCACTATATGATTCTTGTTTTATTCTTAAATTGTTAACTGAAAAATAAATGCAATTACACAATTTCTAAAAATTTTCAAACAGCTTTAAAATGATCTAACTAATTTGTATTATTATTACTACATTATTAATGTATATTTAAATAAGTATATTAATTTATAATTACATTATTAGATTCTATTTTCGTCGATATTTAATTTAATTTAACCATTTTTTCATTATAATTGAAATCGGTGAACTGAACTGAATATTTAAGTACCTTACATTTAAAATTTTCAATTTAATTTTTCACAAAATGTTTTTTTATATTATATTATTTTTACAAAAAATACTAAAAACAATGTCTGACTAATTATTATTGACGGGCTTTAGTCTTAATTAAGTTTTTGAAAATTATTTTATTTCAACATTTTCTTTTAATACTAATCATATATTTTTCTCTAACGTAAAAATAATGGTTCTTCTATAACTGTTTTATTTTTTAAAGGTATTATGATGTATCTATCTACAGACATTTAAAATTAAAATTTTAATTTTGTTTAAACCTATATATATATACATAGTAGACTTAAGCAAAAGTATTTTAAAAAAACTTTGCTAAAATGTATATAATTTAACTGATCACAGAGGGCGATGCAGTTACCTGCCAATATTGTAGTTTTCGAATTGAAATATTGAATAATGATTTAGTTAATAAAGTTTATAAGCAAATATTTGTACTCTATACGTAAAATTGAGTTTACAATAATTTATAAT